>NW_027256952.1:27500-35000 GCF_029215685.1 Pituophis catenifer annectens | reverse complement strand
TCCCTCTTCCTTCCTTCCTTCCCTCCCCCTCCCCCACCCCCTTCCTTCCTTCCTTCCTTCCTTCCCTCCTTCTCCCTCTTCCTTCCTTCCTTCCTTCCCCTCCTTCTCCCTCTTCCTTCCTTCCTTCCTTCCCCCTCCTTCTCCTTCTTCCTTCCTTCCTTCCTTCCCTCCTTGCTTCCTTCCTTCCTTCCTTCCCCTTCTCCCTCCTTCCAGTTCTCCTTCCCTTCTGTCCTTCCACTTGAATGGACCACAACTCCCATCATCCCTAGCCAGGGCCTTTCCCACATCCCTCACTGGAGTCCTTCACCAGACACTGTGGAAGGTCTGCTTAATTGCTGGATCCCCGTCCTGTTAGTTACCCACAATGCCCTTCGGAAGCCTGGCTGCAAGGCATTGTGGGAGATTTTCTTTTCCAGCTGGCCCCGGAGTTGGAGGCATGGATCCTGAGGCTTCGTTGCTAAAGCTCAGCCAGTTTTGGTCTGAACATTTAGCTAAGCCTCTGCCTGGAACTCCGTCCAAGTAGGAAGCAAATCCAATTTAGCCATCATAGTTAATAACATTAGAAAAACGGTCTGAAGTCAGCTGGTCATGCGAGTTTGGCTGTTCTGTTTTTCTCTCTTGCCTGGGATCTCCCCCGAATCCCTAGCTCAGTCTCACTAGAGTTTCTTTCCCTCCCTCCCTCCCTCCCTCCCTCCTTCCTTCCTTCCTTCCTTCCTTCCCTCCTTCCTTCCTTCCTTCCTTCCTTCCTTCCTCTTTCCCATCTTTATTATTTTTATCTAATAAGCCTTCCTCTTCCTGTTTTCCCCACAACAACCAACCTTTCAGGTGGGTTAGACTGAGAGATACGGACTGGACCCAAGTCCTCCAACCAGTTTTCATGCTTAAGGTAAGATTGGAACTCACCATCTCCTGATGATTGGCCCAAAGTTTTATGCCTAAGGTGGGACTAGAATTCACAGTTTCCTGGTTGCATCTATCCATCCATCCATCTCTCTGCCGATGCATCCATCTATCCATTTGTACATCCATCCATCTACCCATCCATCCATTCATTCATTTCATCCGCCCATCCAATTGTCTCTGCTGTCCAACCGTCCGTCCATCCATATATCCATCTGCCATTCATTCATCCACCCACCTGTCTTTCCCTCTGTCCTTCCATTCATCCATATCTCCATCTCTCCACCTATCACTCCATTCACCCCTCCATCTGCCCATCTATCCATCCATCCATTACATCTGCCCATCTGTCTCTCATGTGCCCACCCATCCATCTCCCCATCTGTCATCCATCCATCCATCCAATTTATTTTTATTTTATTTTATTTCGAATTTATATACCACACCTTCTCTCGAGGGACTCAGGGCAGTGTAACAGCCAGATAAAAACATACAATACAAACATTAAAAAACAATTAAAAGGATATATATATTAATTTGGCCCCAATTTAAGATAACAAACCAATTAAAAAATTAAAAATGTGTTAAAAAATATGTTAAGCCAGCCCGGCTTGCTGAAAAAAGAAAGTTTTAAGGGCACAGCGGAAGGCACCGAGGTCTTGGATTCTCCTTATCTCTGGGGGCAACTGATTCCAGAGGGTGGGAGCCCCCACAGAGAAGGCCCTCCCCCTGGGGGTCACCAGCCTGCATTGTTTGACTGATGGCACCCCGAGGAGGCCCTCTCTGTGGGAGCGCACGGGTCGATGGGAGGTCATCGGTAGCAGCAGGCGGTCTCGAAGATAGCTAGGCCCTATGCCATGGAGCGCTTTAAAGGTGATAACCAACACCTTGAAGCGCACCCGGAAGACCACTGGGAGCCAGTGCAGCTCATGCAGGAGAGGTGTTGTATGGGAGCGCCATATGGCTCCCGTGATTACCCGCGCGGCCGCATTCTGGTCCAGTTGGAGCCTCCGGGTGCTCCTCAAGGGGAGCCCCATGTAGAGAGCGTTGCAGTAGTCCAGACGCGAGGTGACAAGGGCGTGAGTGACTGTGCACAGGGAATCCTGATCAAGAAAGGGCCGCAACTGGTGAATCAGGCGAACCTGACAGAAGGTCTCCCTGGCTACAGCCATCAGATGTTCCAATCACCCGTCCATCTATCCATCCACCCATCCATCCATCCATCCATCCATCCTTCCTTCCATCCATCCATCCTTCCTTCCATCCATCCACCCATCCATCCATCGGCCCTTCCTTCCTTCCATCCGTCCGTCCGTCTGTCCATCAGTCCTTCCATCCATCCATCCATCCATCCATCCATCCATCCATCCATCCACCCACCCATCCATTCATCCATCCATCCATCCATCCATCCACCCACCCATCCATTCATCCATCCATCCATCCATCCTTCCTTCCATCCATCCACCCATCCATCGGCCCTTCCTTCCTTCCATCCGTCCGTCCGTCTGTCCGTCAGTCCTTCCATCCATCCATCCATCCACCCATCCATCCACCCACCCATCCATTCATCCATTCATCCATTCATCCATCCATCCATCCATCCTTCCTTCCTTCCATCCATCCACCCATCCATCCATCGGCCCTTCCTTCCTTCCATCCGTCCGTCCGTCTGTCCATCAGTCCTTCCATCCATCCATCCATCCATCCATCCATCCATCCATCCATCCACCCACCCATCCATTCATCCATCCATCCATCCATCCATCCATCCATCCATCCATCCATCTGTCCGTCCTTCCTTCCATCCGTCCGTCCGTCCGTCCATCAGTCCTTCCATCCATCCATTCACCCACCCATCCATCCATCCACCCACCCATCCATCCATCCATCCATCCATCCATCCATCCATCCATCCTTCCATCCATCCATCCATCCGTCTGTCCTTCCATCCATCCGTCCATCAATCCTTCCATCCACCCATCCATCCATCTGTCCTTCCTTCCATCCATCCATCCATCCAAAACGAGAAGCTCGTAAAACAAACACACTCCCTCAGTCCCAAAATGAGATCAGATAATTACGATTTATAAAATCGTATAAAATCGAGAAGCACCCCTGGGGGGGAGAGGTGCAAAAATCCAGGAAGGTCATCCTCTTCGGCCGAACAAAATACTGCCTGGAAATGGTCCTATGAGATGAAGGAGAATCACCTCCGTAGTTGTTTTTCTGCATGCAGAAAACTTTTTTATTTATTGTTTTTTTTCTCGGATGAAACTTGTTTCCGTATAACCTTCAAAGTCTGGAGATAATGATTATATTTCCCCTGGCCTTAGGTTATTGCCCGGTTCTCCTCTCCTTACCCTCCGCTTTCTGGCACTCATCCTTTTTTACTTATTTTCTTAGCATTGATTTCAAGCTCGCTGGGGAGAAGCACTGAAGCGCGCAAATGAAGGCAGTTTAACCTTGGAAAGGGCAGATGTCCAGGAAAAAAAACATGTTTCCTGCCCTGAGAAGTATTGCCTTTGGCCTAGGATTAATTCCCCTTTCACAGAAGTTAGCTTGATCCAGGGGTGAAATCCAGCAGGTTCTGGAGAACCGGTAGCGGAAATCTTAAGCAGTTTGAAGAACCAGCAAATACCACCTCTGGCTGCCCCCAGAGTGGGGTGGGAATGGAGATTTTGCAGTATCCTTCCACTGCCACGCCCACCAAGCCACGCCCACAGAACCGGTAGTAAAAAAAAAATTGGATTTCACCACTGGCCTGACCTCATCCCATCTCTTCACTCTCACCCCCGAGAGCATTTTGAGAGGTCATAATTTTGTGCAAATCTTACAAAAATTACAGAATAACAGAGTGGGAAGGGACCTTGGAGGTCTTCTAGTCCAACCCTCTGCTAAGGCAGGAAACTCTACACCACTTCAGACAAATGGTTATCCAACTTCTTCTTAAAAACTTCCAGTGTTGGAGCATTCACAACTTCTGCAGGCGAGTTGCTGCACTGATTAATTATTCTAATGATTAGGAAATTTCTCCTTAGTTCCAGGTTGCTTCTCTCCTTGATTAGTTTCCATCCGTTGCCTCTTGTCCTGCCTCCAGGTGCTTTGGAGAGTAGCTTGACTCCCTCTTCTTTGGGGCAGCCCCTGAGATACTGGAAGACTGCTATAATGTCTCCCCTAGTCCTTCTTTTCATTAAACTAGACATACCCAGTTCCTGCAACCATTTTTCATATGTTTTAGCCTCCAGTGCCCTAATCCTCTTTGTTGCTCTTCTCTGCACTCTTTCTAGAGTCTCAACATCTTTTTTACATCGTGGCGACCAAAACTGGATGCCATATTCCAAGTGTGGCCTTACCAAAGCATTATAAAGTGGTATCAACACTTCAGGTGATCTTGATTCTATCCCTCTGTGGATGCAGCCTAAGACTGTGTTGGCTTTTTTGGCAGCTGCAGCAATGGCTGGCTCATGTGATCTCTTTCATAGTTATGGCCATTGAGTCAGTTACCGTCTATTCTATACAGGTAATTCTCAATTTACAACACTTTGTTTACTGATGGTTTGAAATTACAACTGAACCCTCAAAAGCGTCTGATGATCTTTTTCACACTTACGACCATTGCAACATCCCTTTGGTTACGTGGTCAAAATTTGGATATTTGCCAACTGGTTCATATTTATGACGGTCGCAGAATTCCAGGGGTCACGTGATGAACCCCTTTTGTAATCATCCGACAAGCAAAGTCAACGGAGAAGCCAGATTCATTTAACAACCAAAATGTGACTAACTTAAAAACTGGAGTGATTCACTTAACAGCTGTTGTGACTTTGAAAAGTCACTAAATGAACTGTCGTAAGTGGAGGACTTATGTGTATTATCTTTGCTTTCTTTTATGCCATCGTTTATTGTTACTATTATTTTGCTTTTCCTTCTTTTCCGCAGCAATGATTTGAGAGGAAACGCGCCATCTCTATTTCTTCCTTTCCGGTGGAAAAGTCACCACTCAGCAATATTTTTCCAAATGCCAGCTGGTATTGCATGCCAACAACCCCCCAAAAATTGAACAATTCAGAATTCTCTTTCATCCCCAGGACTGACTGCCAACCCAGCCTTAAACAATACCACAATGGAGCCCAACACTTCTGTTGCTAAGTGAAACATTTGTTAAGTGAGTTTTGTTCCACTTTACCTTTCTTGCAACCGTTTTTAAGTGAATCACTGCCCTTGATAAGTTAGTAACACGGTTGTTAAGTGAAGCTGGTTTCCCCATTGACGTTGTTCATCAGAAGGTCGCAAAAGGGAGTCGTGTGACTCAGGGACACGGCGACCGGTCACAAATGTGAGCCAGTTGTGCAAGTTTCTGAATTTTGGTCACATGACCAGAAGCTTGCGCGCATTGGGTTGTAATTGTGAAAACTGAACATAAGTCAGTTTTTTTCAGTGGCTGTTGTGGCTCCGTTACCTGAGCCTGTGTCATCGGCAGGAGAGGACTCTGAGAGTGAAGGAGAGGAGTTGGCAAGGCCTCCTTCTCCAGGACCCTCCTCTCTGGCAATGCCTTCGGTGTCCGCCGAAGGGCAAGAGAAAGGGCCGGGGCCAAGCACGTCCACGCAGCCACAGGTGGACAGTGATGAGGGTAATGAGTCTTGGCTGGATCCATGCCAGCGTCGCAGAGATAAGCGCGCACAACAGAAGAAAAGGCGTGCCAGAGATTAGGCTGAGTCACTGGACCACACCCCACAGGGTATAAAAGGGAGTGTGGTGGCCTTGTGACGAACAAAGCTGAAAGGTTCCACGCCATTCTGCATTGCCGGACTTTTGCTATAGACTTTGATGGATTATATTTGGACTTGATTTACTCTGTAATTATTGAACATTTTACTTTGATGTACCAGAAGTGGAGAGAAGTTATCTCTTCCCTTTGTGAGTAATAAACTCTTGGCAAGCAGCCACTAGGTTGCTGCCAAGTGTTATCATAAAGAAAAGAATTTTGTCGGCTGGTTTGGTTTTTAACTCTTGTGTTCTATTTGAAGAACTAGGCGTGGAAACAGAGGCTAAGCAACACAACTCTTTATTAAGAAAACAAGAACGGCACAACAGGTGCCTCAGAACAAGAACCAGAGATTTGACAGCTGCTTAAATAGCAAGCTGTCCGGTGAGCAGCCAATCACGAAGCTCCGCTTTTCCCGCTTACTAGTCCAGCGCGTTTTAACCAATCACGGCAGGGCAGTAACAAGGCAGTCTCTGCCTGCGTCGTAGCGGTGAGGACTTAACATCTTGGATGTCTGTTGGTGTGTGTGCGTGTGGGGCGGGGACAGAACAGTGGCATTGTAACTTCAAACGGTCACAAATGAACTGTTGTAAGTCAAGGACAACCTATATCACGCGTGCCACAGGTGTTACACGGAGCCATATCTGTGGGCACGCAAGCATTGCCCTACCTCAGCTGCAGCCCGCATGTGCGTGCTGGCCAGCTGATTTTTGGGCCTTCCAGGCCCACCGATAACTTTTTTGTCATCGCATGCCAAAAGCGGGAGGAATGCAGGCAGTTGCACTCACATGCATGGAGGGCCGGGGCACGGGGATCATTGAATTATGGATGTGGGCACGCGACGGCAAAAAAGTTAGCCATCACTGACCTATATTAGCTACTCAGGCAGAGGTGGGTATCATTTACTGTAGCAAACTGTTCGCCCAGCATTGGAAATTGTGAATGTGTGCGGCCTCACAAAACCCGGCAATTCGCTCATGCGCACCATTAGGGTTGCCAGGTCTGCTTCCAAAAAATAGCGGACAAACGGGGGGGGGGTTGTTAAGTAGTAAAAAAATTTAAAAAATTTTACAATTAAATTATATATTTTCTTACAAACATTTTAACACATATTAAAATAATCACTTCAAAACTTTTACTTAAAATTCAAAACATCAAATATATTATAATACTATGTAAAATACTAAATTACATTTTACTTTGCCGTCGTGTGTATTTTTTATCTGACTGCGCAGCTTCGATCAATTCTTTGTGTTTAAGGAATAATTCTTTAATTTCAGTGCAACGTTGAGAAATATTAAAAAATATACAATCATAAAGCTTTTGAATAAAAAAAAATGTCCACTATTTTGTGAAAAAAAAATAGTGAACATAATGTGAAAAAAGCGGACTGTCCGCTCAAATAGTGGACACCTGGCAAACTTACACGCCATCCACACCTGCGCATCAAAAACACAGCAATATAGGACGGGGTTGCGCCAGTGCAGGTGGGCAGTCCTACCTGCAGGTCGCGCCACTACCGGTTTCTCTGAATCGGCCCAAATCGCCTCTGTACTCAGGTACGCACCAAGAAAGAGTTGGGTGAAAAGGCAGAATTTTGCAGAAATGATTTGATTCATTCCCTTAAATTGATCCCCGCGCAGACAGATGGTTAGCAGCTCCCTCTGCTTTCACCGCCTCCTGCGTTTTTGATGCCTTGCAGAGCTGGTGCTAGAATAGCTTGTTGTCAACATCAAAGGGAGTTGAAAACTTACCCTGGTTTCGAATCAGGGCTGGATTAAATCTCTATGAAATGGAGAAGAAAAACCTCCCATTGGACGTCAACCCTCGAT
>NW_027256952.1:0-25000 GCF_029215685.1 Pituophis catenifer annectens | reverse complement strand
AGGGGGGTTGTGTTATGTAATGAGCCTTGTGCCTTTTTATTTATTTATTTATTGAATTTATATTGCTGCCCATGGCGATTCAAGGTGGCTTTCAGAATATAAAAGCATATTTAAAATAATAAAAACAAAAAGAATCAAATAAATTAATACAGTACAATATAACAAAATCATGCCTCACCTCCCACCCCTCACCCTGGCGACAGCAAATCACACGAGCCATTTAATGGGCTCCATCCCGCTCTGGGTTCCTCAGGCCCGCTGGCAGAAACAGGTCCTCAGCGCCTTCCGAAAGAGTATTAGAATGGGGGCCATTTTAATCTCTGGAGGGATGATGTTCCAGAGAGAGGGAGCCACCACTCCATCTTTTCACACTTTTGTTATTCTAATGGTGGTGGGTTAATCCTATTATATCCTAAAGATCATGTCCTGTTCTTAGAATTTGAGCGAGGGTAAATTAATAATCCCATCAATTGGAGCTGAAGGTGTTTTTGTTTGTGAACAGGTTGGTCTGGATTTCTTAATGGGCACAAAATATCCATCTCTAAAGATTTCAGGCATCTGCTGGAGGTTGTTTCGTAGAGCAGGAAGACGGGGGCTGCTTTCTGCCTTTAAGACCACGTCTTCCCATTTCTCCTTTGGGGAAATATAATATTTTGCCTCTTTTAATATCCCCCCAAATATTTCATACTCTAGGAGGGGTGTGTGCATGCAATTATTTCTTACACTTGCCATCGTTAAATCATTGCAATGGTTAAGTTAAGTTAGGTGAACCACTTAACGTGGTTGTTAAGTGAATCTATCTTCCCCATTCACTGTGCTTGTCAGAAGGTTGCGAAATATGACTCTGGGACACTGCAACCGTCATAAATGTGAACCATTGCCAGCAGTTCGATCCTGACTGGCTCAAGATTAACTCAGCCTTCCATCTTTCTGAGGTCGGTAAAATGAGGACCCAGATTGTTGGGGGCAAGAGGATGACTCTGTAAACCGCTTAGAGAGGGCTGTAAAAGCACTGGGAAGCGGTATATAAGTCTAAATGCTATTACTGTTGCCAAACCTCTGAATTTTAGATCACACAACCATGGGGATGTTGCAAAGTGTAAAAAAAAAAAAACAGTCATAAGTCATTTTTTTCAGTGCTATTGTAACATCAAACGGTCACTAAACGAATAGTTGTAAGTGGAAGACTTCCTATACCATGTTTATATGCCCAATATTTTTTTAAAAAATTTGATTTATATGCCGCCCTTCTCCGGAGACTCAGGGCAACTTACAATACTTTAAGCAATAGCCTTCATTCTTTGGTATATTTTATACAAAGTCAGCTTATTGCCCCCACAATCTGGGTCCTCAATTTACCTACCTTAGAAAGGATGGAAGGCTGAGTCAACCTTGAGCCTGGCGAGATTCGAACTTACAGTAATTACAGGCAGCTGGTGTTAATCACAATGCTATCAGTCTGCTGAGCCACCAGGCTCTATATTTGAATATTCAAAATTTAATTTTACAAATAACAATTTTAATTTAACAAATGAATTTAATTAATAATTAAATGCATTTAATGAAATTTAATTTTGTTAAAATTTTAAACTGAACATATAAATAAATAAATAAAATAAATAAAATATTCATCCTCGCACCAAGCCACATCTTTTCATCCTTGGCAGACATGTCTTGTCTCCTGTCATAAAAGGCTATGAATTTGGACTTTAAAAAACCAAAACGTGAACTCTGCGTCTAGAAACATGAGGCCTCCTATGAAAGCATGTATAAATAAATCCAATATCAGTCAAAGCATCCTTTCCCAAGTCACAAAATACTAATTTTAGATGGTTTTCTTTCATTTCGATGATTAGGCATTTGTATGAAAACAGATCTTGAAATAACAATGCTTTTAAGAGTGTTTGTTTGTGTGTCTGAATATATTTGCGTGCAACTAAATACTGAAGTGTTGGGTTTTTTGAAGAGCAAGGTTGTTCAAAGGTTGTCCAACTTCGAGAGGTGAGGACTTCAACTCCCAGAATTCCCCAGCCATTTATATTTTTTATACTCAGTAGAAGCAAACACTACAGGCTAAATAGCAACCAAATTATCAACAGTCTTGGATAATTAAGAAGAGAGTAAAATGAGAACCTCCAGTGCCAGGGGCAGTCTATGAAGAACAGAGTTGCCGTTAAATCTAAAACAGTCTTTATCAACTTGAGGAACTTGGAAGAGCTGGCTGGGGAATTCCGAGAGTTGATGTCCATCCATACACATCTTCAAGGTTGAGAAACACAGCTTAAAGCCTCCAGCTCCAGGGGAAGTCTATCTGCAACAATTTACCCCCACCATTGCCCTGCACCCCCTTTGCTTATGAAAACCCACAGGGAGGCTGTGGATGCCAAAGATGGGAAACCAGGATTATTTATTGCATTTGGACCCCAAATTTGCTTAGGAAATAGCAAATTTGCTATTGCTTAGCGCATTGTAAGCCGCCCTGAGTCTCCGGAGAAGGGCGGCATATAAATCAAATTAAAAAAAAAAAAATGTGTGTTGGGACTCCCCAACAAGGTGTGTTGGATATGTTTGCTATCACCTTTATTTTTATTTTCACAAACATATCCAACACACCTTTCTTCTCCTACTTTTTTACCATCACAACAACCTTGTGAGGTGGGCTGGTCTGAAAAAAAAAGAGTCAAAGACCCAAAGGCATCCAACCTGCCTTTCATGGTTTAAGGCAGAACTTGAACTCAGGATCAAGTTCTTGTTCAAAACAAGGTGCCTGGTTCTTTTAGGAACTCTCCCGTTTGATTTGCTCCTCGCTTTTCTGCCTTCCTTCTTCAGCTATACTCCCCACGCGGCTAGTCCTCAACGTCCCGTCTTCTCTTGCGCGGCTCCGCCTCCGGAGAACCACCGAAGGGTTCGGTTGAAAGAAGCTCTCGGAGGAGGCCACGCCTCTCGCCTCTCTTCATTGGCTATGGCGCGCCGGCCCCACTAAGTGATTGGCTGCGGACTCCGCCCAGCGCCTGCCCCTCCCTCTGCCCCTCAGGAGGAGGGAAGGAGAAGGGAAAACCTGGGGAATTTTTCTGCAGGACGCGCCGGATTGGGATCACACTCGCTCCGGTGGCTTAGCCAGGTTCTCACGACTCTGTTTCGGATGCGGATCTTTTCTCCTTTCTTCTTCTGTATCCGGATTAGAGCTTTTTCCAAAGGACGAAGCCAGCCCTGCCTGGCAGTAGCATCCTCCCCATTATAATATTTTTTTTTTCTCTGTTTAAAAGATTTTTTTAAAACCCCCGGGCTCTCTTTTCTTCCCACCACATCCTTCTGTGATGCCTTCCCGGCCGGGAGAAAATTGGCTAGGGGCTTGGGACAGCTCCGTAGCCCACCTTTCAAGGCGCTAGGCAGCATTGAGGACAGAAGAGCGGCTGACCCTTCGGTTTTTCTATTATTATTATTTTTTTTTTCGTGTTTCAAGCGAAAAGAAAAATAGCTTTTTCCTCTCGTGGACTTCTGCACCCAAAACCCCCGTTTTTTTTAAATTTAATTTTATTCTTTTATTTTCCCCTTTTCTCCCTCCTTTCGCTCCTGCCTCGATCGGGTCTTTAGCGCAAGCCTACAAGAAAAAAAAAAGAAGAAGATTTTTCGGGTGTTTTTTTTTTTTCTTTCTTTCTTTTCGGAAAACAGACCCCCCCATCCTCTCCACCGCCTTAGCAGATCGACTTTGCCCCCCACCGATTTCACCTTCCTGAAGGTTGAAGCCGTCGGCCAGATCGCGCGTGGCGTGGCCAGGAAGGTCTTCGGGACTGCAATGGTAAGGCCCCCTCCCCATCTTTAAATGCCCCTCTCCCCGCCCCCCCCCCGCCCCCTTAATCCGTTCGCTTCTGCACGCTTAAGTGCAGGGGAGCCCTGGACTCGGGTGGAGGCGATCCGAAGAAAACGGGGTGTGACACAATTTGTATAGGGAACAAAAGGGGGTAGCTGAAAAAGAGACGTGGGGGGGGGAAGGGAGACGTGGGGGGGGAGGTGGTCGCAGGTCGCCCGGCGGTGGTGCAGCGGGACTTTGGCGTGAAGCCGGCGGGGCTTTCTTCCGTGGCGTGGAATTCTTCCGCGGGGATTGCCCGCCCGCGGGAGAGGCGAAAGATTCACCTTCCCGCAGCGCGAAGAAAACGTCTGAGATCCCTCTCTCTCCTTCTCTTTCTCTCTCCCTCCATCATTCTCTCCCTCCATCATTCTCTCCCTTTCCCCCTTCTCTCTCTCCATCTCTCTGACCTCTGTCTATCCGTCTACCTCTTCCTCTCTCTCTTCTATTTATCCATTTTCTTCTCTCCATTCTCTCTCTCCTCCCCTCTCTTCTCTCTATCCATTCTCTCTTTCTCCTTTCTCTTACCTTCATCATTCTCTCCCATCTATATAATTCTCTCTCTCATTCATCTATCTATCTATCTATCTATCTATCTATCTATCTATCTATATCTATCTATATCTATCTATCTATCTATCAATCATCTGTCTATCCTCTACCTCGCTCTTCTATCTATCCATCCATCCATTTTTCTATCCTCTACCCCTTTCTCTCTTCCATCTATCCATCCATCCATTTTTCTATCCTCTACCCCTTTCTCTCTTCCATCTATCCATTATCTCTTTCAGCCTCTCTCTCTCTCTAGCTCTGTCTACTTCTTTCTATCTATCTCTCTATCATTTCATCATGCATGCATTGGGGTGAATACACAAGAGGAGAAATGGGTGGGAAAGGGGGGGCAGCCCAACTGGATTTGCAGGACCCGTTGAGTGTTGGTATGTATCTCACGTCTCCTTTCGGCTCAACATAGCTGGCGAATAGTCCCCTGCACCCACCCTTCTGTGAGCCCCTTCTTCACACTGATTCTCCGCAGATACCCTGATCCAGAAAAGCATTCAGCCGAGACCAGCAGACTCGCAACTCGGGGTGTGTATGTGAGTGGTTGTGTGAAGGAGGTTTGTGGTTCCAGACTGGGTCAAATGAATAGAAGGGATTCTCTGCTAAATTAAAACTGGTAGAGTCCGGTCACCTTCTGTGTCTCATTGGCCGCGTTCACACAACATTCCCGTCTCTCCCGGTTGCTGAATTAACCTGCTTTCTCAGTTTGCAGGAGGCACTGAGATATAAACCAGTGTCTTGTCATTGCTGGCCAAAAACAAAATATGTTGACAGGAGCTCAGGCTGTTAGCAAAGATTATTTTGCAAGCAATTACCTAACCTGATTAATAAACCTTGTCAGGTTGTGTGAATTATGCATTAAAGCTTAATAATGGTTTATATACTGTTTGGACACTGGATGTAAAACAGATGGAACCATCATCTTGAATTAACCTGGTTTAGCGTTTTCTGTATGCACATGTTTGTTCCTTTAGATTTAAGGAGGACTCAAGGTGACAAACCACACAAATAAAATTGAATTTTAATTGCAGTGATAGACAGCAACGATGGAATGCAACCAGTTAGTAATATTAAAAGCTTAAAAAGATACAACATACAGAAAGTTTAAAGTACAAACTCTAGAGAAGAACCTATAACAAAAGGAATACGTGAATATATTTAAAAAGCGAAACAATCACCAGCAATAAGGAAGCAATGAAAAGAGGGTTTACAAAGCAGAAATAAAATAAATGAACAATAAAACGAAAAAGAAAACGATGAGAATGCATCCATATGGTAACAAACACAGGTAGTCCTCGACTTACGACAATTCCTTTAGTGACCGAAGTTACAACGGCACTGAAAAAAATGATTTTAGAAAAGTGACTGATGTGAAATGATTTCATATTTGCAACCGTTACACTACTCCCATGGTTTCGTCATCAAAATTCAGAGTCAGCTTGTCAACCGACTCGTATTTATGACCGTTGCAGGGTCCCGGGGTCACATGACCTCCCCCCGCTTTTGTGACCTTATGACAAACAAAGTCAACAGGGAAGCCAGATTCGCTTAACAACCGTGTTACTCACTTAACAACTGCACTGATTCGCTTAACAGCCGTGGCAATAAAGGTGGTAAAACAGATCAAAACTCACTTTAACAAATGTCTCGCTTAGCGACAGAAATGTTGGGCTCAACTGTGGTTGTAAGTTGAGGACTATCTGTATATGGCTAACTAAATCGATCCTAATGAGAAAAACAAAATCAAACACTTTTCTATAGACAGCTGAACCCCTGGAATGCCAAGAAATAAAATTTAAAATTAAACATACAAGGGACACCGGGATAAACCAGAAATTTTATTTCTTGATGTTCAGGACGACGTTGAAAAATCACTTTATTCCAAGAGTTGGAATAAAGTGATTTTTCAACGTCGTCCTGAACATCAAGAGGCCATTTTACACTTTTATCTCCCTCTTTTAATCGATTCAGTCAAAAAGGGAGTATTTTCCCCCCCACTTTCTTCTGTTTTCTGTGAGCAGCTGGACTTATTCATGGTGTTTGGCAGGGGAAATAGAGGTTCCTCTCGTGTGGCTGCTAAAAATGCACAGTGCAAAAGAAGGATTTGAGTCTTTCAGTCTCTGGACCAGGAGAGGGTGGCTGTAATACAGGTAGTCCTCGACTTATGACCACAATGGAGCCCAACATTTCCATTGTTAAGTGAGTTTGGCCCCATTTTACGATCTTTCTTGCCATCGTTGTTAAGTGAATCACTGCAGTTGTTACATTAGTAACACCGTTGTTAAGAGAATCTGGCTTCCTCCATTGACTTTGCTTGTTAGAAGTTTGCAAAAGGGGAACCATGCGACAACCCCCTCCTGGAACGCTGCATCTGTCATAAACTGGAAAGATCCATCATTAAGCAACCAGTCGTAAATCGAGGACTAACTGTAGATGCCTATATGGGTAGTCCTCGACTTAGAGCCGCAACTGAGTCCAAAATTTCAGTTGCTAAGCAAGACAGGTGTTAAATGAACTTTCCCCTGACTTTTCTTCTCAGTGTCGTTAAGTGAGTCACTGCAGTTTGTTAGTAACACAGTTGTTAAGTGAGACTGGCTTCCCCTATTGACTTCCCTTGTCAGAAGGTCTCAAAAAGGGATCATGTGACCTCGGGACACTGCAACCATCTTAAGTACGAGTCAGTTTCCAACTGCCTGAATTTTGATTAGGTGCCCATAGGGATGCTATAACAGTCGTAGGAATGAAAAACTTCAAACGGTCACTAAACGGTCACTAGTTGAGGATTACCTGTGCAATAATTTTTAGAAATAAAAATGAAAGAAACAGTTTAGGTGTTTGCTGGCAATATAGTTTTTACAAAAAAAGAGGGAAATTAAATTTTGACTTGCGTCATAAGGAGGGAGGGATTTAAAATGAATTTCTTTTCCTCCTTTTGATCCTACTTTTCCTTCAAAGTGGCACATACAGATAATCCTCAATTTACGACCGCAGTTAAACCCCGAATTTCCTTTCCTAATGGTTAATTGAGTTTCGCTCCATTTTACGACCCGTTCTGGTCAGTCGGTACATGAATCACTGCCGTTATTAAGTTAGTCACAGGGTCGTTGAGTGAATCCGGCTTCTCCACTGATTTTGCTCGTCAGAAGGTCACAAAAGGGGATCCCGTGACCACGGGACACTGCAACCGTCATAAATGTGAATCAGTTGCCAAGCGTCCAAATTTTGCTCGTGTGACTGTGAGGCTGCTGCTCCGTGCAGAGTGAAAAATGGCCTTGTAACTTGTAACCGTCACTAAACGAATGGTTGTAAAACGAGGAATACCTGTATAGTGCAATTGCTGCTCCTGTTTCTCCCCCAGAATAACACCCCTGCGAGGTAGGCTAAAACTAGAGTGGAAAAACCTGCGCCTCTTTGCTTGTAGATTGCCCTCCAGACCACACTTCCTTCTCTACAAAGGTGGACTCTTGAACTGGACATATGTGTGTTACAAGTGCAAGGGTACAAACCAGAGATGGGGTTTCAGCAGGTTCTGACCAGTTCTGGAGAACTGGTAGCAGAAATTTTGAGTCGTTTGGAGAACCGGTAGTAAAAATTCTGCCTGGCCCCCGCCGACATCTATTCTCTGCCTCCCAAATCCCAGCTGATCGGGAGGAAATGGGGATTTTGCAGTAACCTTCCCCTGGAGTGGGGTGGGAATGGAGATTTTGCAGTAACCTTCCCCTGCCACGCCCTCCAAGCCACACCCACAGAATCGGTAGTAAAAAAATTTGAAACCCACTACTGGGTACAAACAAGCTTCCATGATAAAACATGGAAAAACATCTCCTTTTAAAGGTAACACACACTTATTCTCTTCATTTAATTACTTATTGCGTATGCTGTCTTTCTTTTTAAACCTGCGCTCACAGACCCAAGTGTAATAAAAAAATTAAAAAAGAAAAAAGATTGAGCATTGAAATTAAAACGTTCCCCTGGTACGTTGTATACACGGAGACCTACAAAAAGCTCTTGACTGCAGTTAATCCCTGACTTACCACCAAAAATCGAGCTCAAAATTCTCGTGGCTAAACGAGACAGGTTTTTTTTAAAAAAAGTGAGTTTGGCCCGATCTGACGATCCTTCCTTGCCACAGTTGTTAAGTGCAGTTGTCAAGTCAGTCACGGGGTTGTTAAGTGAATCCCCATTCACTTGGCTTGTCAGAAGGTCGCAAAACGGAGATCGTGTGACCCCGGGACGCTGCAACGGCCATAACTATGAGTCAGTTGCCAAGCATCCAAATGACCATGGGAATGCTGTTGTAAGTTGAGGACTACCTGTATAAGATCTTCTGCCTTGAGCTTGGGGTTGGACTAGAGGACCTTTAAGGTCCCTTCCAACACTGTGATTCTATGTTTTAAAGTCAAGCTGATATCATTTTTACAGTTTTTTCTTTGTCTCGGAACTCTTAAGTGTGAACAATTCATTCTTTCGCGATTTCAGATGGCTATTTTGATCCGAATTGTTTTTTGGGTCCTTCTTTCTTTTCCAAAATTTTAAAGCAGGCTAAACCTTTGAGAAGGCATCTCTGGAAAAAGGGTGAGGGGAAGAAGCTCTCGGTGTACAGATACCCCTCGACTTACAACAGTTCATTTAGTGGCCATTCGAAGTTACAACAGCACTGAAAATAGAGACGCCCCTCTCTATAAGAGTAGCCAAATGGAGAGATAATAAAATGCCCAATTTAATAGCCGAACGGGGATTTGAATCTGGAGCCGATACTGGCGCTGCCAAAAAGAGCAAAACAAAACATTTTTTTAAAATAGCCACTTTTCTTAAATACAGATACAGCCTTCAAGTAATGATGGCAATTGAGGCCAAAATTTCTGTTGTTAGGGAAACATTTGCTCAGCGAATTTTGCTCCATTCCTCACCACAGTTGTTAAGTGAGCTACTGCTGCAGCTGATAAGTTAGTCACCAGGTTATTAAGTGAACCTGGCTTCCCCTTTTTTTGACTTTGCTTGTCAGACGGTCGCAAAAAGGAGATCGTGTGACCTTGGGAGGCAGCCCACGGTCATAAATATGAACCAGTGGCCAAGTGTCTGAATTCTAATCGTGGGGAGGACTGCAAAGGTCGTAACTGTGAAAAACGGGCATAAGTCACGTTTTTACAACTCCGTTGTTAACTTTGAACGGTCACTAAATAAACTGTTGCAAGTCGAGGACTCCCTGAAGCCTTAAAAAGCATGACAAGATGGCATGCTTCTTAAGGTGCAGCTAGCTTTCAAATTCCCAGAATTCCCCAGCCAGTTTTTACAGGTGATAAATTATAGAGCAGAACAGAACAGAATAGAAGAATTGGAAGGGACCTTGGAGGTCCTCTAGTCCAACCCCCTGCCCAGGCAGGAAACCCTACCCCACTTCAGACAAATGGTTATCCAGCCTCTTCTTAAAAACTTCCAATGTTGAACATTCACAACTTCTGGAGGCAAGTTGTTCCACTGATTAATTTTTCTCACTGTCAGGAAATTTCTCCTTAGTTCTAAGTTGCTTCTCTCCTTGATTAGTTTCCACCCATTGTTTCTTGTTCTGCCCTCAGGTGCTTTGGAGAATAGCTTGACTCCCTCTTCTTTGGGGCAGCCCCTGAGATTGTTAGTTCGGTATAGTGGTTAAAGTGCTGGCTTAGGAACCAAGTGACTTGAGTTCCAGTCCTGCCTTAGGCATGAAAGCTGGCTGGGTGACAGTGAGTTCTAATCCTGCCTTAAGCACAAAAATTTGGCTAAGTGATTTTGGGGCCAGTCGCCTGAAGATGGTGAGTTCTAGTCTCGCCTTAGCCATGAAAGCAAGCTGGGTGACTTTGGGCCTGTCCCTCTCTCTCTCTCTCTCTCAGCCCGATCCACCTCGCAGGGTTGTTTGTTATTGTGGGGAAAATAGGAGGAGGTAGAAATTTTAGGTGTGTTCTCGCTGCCTGGAGTTATTTCTAAAGCAATGAAGGTCGGATAAATCTAACAAAATGAAAATCTAATCTCAGTAAAATCACCAGCACTTTGAATTAAAAGCCTATCGGGATTCGACACCAACTCACATAATGGTGTTACGGTTGCTGTAACCAGGATGAAACTCAACTTCCGGTTTCATGCGGCGTGTCCTTGCTATCCAGGACAAGCTTAAGATCTCTGATTTAGCGGCCTCCCCAAACAAACCAATATACGGTTGCCAAAATCCTACAGAATAACAGGCCCCAGCAGTGTGCTTTTGCACAATCAGTACGTGTGTGTGTGTGTGTTTTCCCTTTCCCTTCACTGTTCTGCTCCAGTTTCACAGCTAGCTCACACTTATTTTAATGATTCGTAATTGCTGTTAAATGCTGTATCAACATTTAGAAGTCTGATTTGCATTTTGGGATCTTCCCTCAGTGCTCTGTGTGTTTTCACACAAAAGTGGCTATCCTATTTTTTCTGAATAGAATAGAATAGGAAAACACAGAATACGGCACAGGACAGAACGGTACAGTACAGAACGGTATGGAACAGAACAGAACAAAACAAAACAGAACTGTACAGAACAGAACAGAACCTTACAGAACAGAGCAAAACAAAACCGTACAGAACAGAACAGAACCTTACAGAACAGAAAAAAACAAAACAAAACAAAACTGTACAGAACAGAACAGAACCTTACAGAACAGAACAAAACAAAACCGTACAGAACAGAACAGAACCTTACAGAACAGAAAAAAACCAAACCAAACAAAACTGTACAGAACAGGACAGAACCTTACAGAACAGAACAAAACAGAACTGTACAGAACAGAACAGAACAAAACAGAACAGAACAGAACACAGGCAACCCTCAACTTAACAACCTTTCATTTAGAGACCATTCAAAGTTACAGCGTCACTGAAAAAAGTGACTGATGACCTATTTTCACTCTTACAACCGTTGCAGCATCCCGACAGTCACCAGATCAAAATTCAGACGCTTGGACACCAACTCATATTTATGACGGTCGCAGTGTCCCGGGGTGGGGGTGGGGTGGTCACGCGATCCCCTTTTGCGACCTTCTGGCAAAGCAAAGTCAACAGGGAAAGCCAGATTCGCTTAACAACCGTCTTACTAACTTAACACCTGCGGTGATTCACTTAACAACCGTGGCAAGAATGGTTGCAGAATGCAGGCAACTGTCTCACTTAGCAACAGACGTTTTGTGCTCCATTGTGGTCGTAAGATCAGGACTACTTGTAGCTGTATAAAATAAAGCAAAAGATAAAATAGAAGAAAATAAAAAACTCCAACATCATGTGTTGATGTGCAATGGATGTGCGATGGATGAGGTGACTGTACAGGAATGCAATTTTGCCGGTGGGAACATGGACATATCTTCCTTTCCCAGCAGCTTCTGGTTCCTTTTTCCATTATCCACAGCCGATAAGCAGCCAAATAGAAAGATCTGCTTAAAGACACTGACCTGCAACTGCAACTCAAATCTGTTTTGTGCCAGGATTTGCTAAGGACATAAAACAATCTGTTGCCATCATTTTCCATTGTTTATTAAAATAAAGAGAATTACATCTGATTTAATCCCAGTAACAACCATTCATTTAATGTCCGTTTGAAGTTATGGAGGACACTGAAAAAAGCACTTAGGACTGTTTTCCCCACTTATGACCGTTTCAGTGTTTCCGTGGTCACGTGATCAAAACTCAAGACAGTTGACAACTGATTCATATTTACGACGATTTGCAGTGTCCCGGGGTCATGCAATCCCCTTTTGCGACCTTCTGGGGAAGCCAGGTTCACTTACCAACTGCGTGGCTGACTGAATAATTGTGGCGATTCACTTAACAACCGCAGCAGGAAAGGTTGTA
Organism: Pituophis catenifer annectens; assembly: GCF_029215685.1. Lineage (NCBI taxonomy): Eukaryota > Metazoa > Chordata > Lepidosauria > Squamata > Colubridae > Pituophis > Pituophis catenifer. The sequence goes on along the minus strand of NW_027256952.1, from coordinate 12,747 downwards.
AAATGGGGCGAAGCTGAAAAATGAAATTTGGGGCTCAGTTATGGTCGTAAGTCGAGAACCTCCTATATAGCTGTATGCAATTGCTGCCATCTGTGGAAAAACAGAACAAAATCCTGTCGGAAAGAAAGAAAGAAAGAAAGAAGGAGACCGCATTTTTAAAAATAACAGGTTTTTTTTTTAAAAAAAAAGAAAGAAAGATATATTTAAGCTGGAAACAGAGATTGCATGAGTTTGTGAAATTAAATAAGTGTCTGGAGTCAGACAGGTCAAGCATTAAGAGAGAGCTGTCATTTGGGGGAATAATTGCAGCCTCTACTGATATTTTTCCAATAAAGGTTGGTTAGTCAAGTTTCAAGAATTGTGGAGCGAGTCCTGCAACGTGGAAAGGTTGGTCTTGATGACCTCTGATGTTCCTTGCCACTCTGCGACAGCACGACCCTGCTTAAGCCTAAATAATTGGAGTATTTTCTGAAGAAAAGAAACTCGTGTTTGCTATGCTGACCATCCGTTGGAAAATATGTTTGATTTTTTTTTAATTTGCGAGGTTTTCTTTCTGTTAGCCTCTAAAGTGGTTTGCTTGAGGTGTGTTTCTGCTAAAAGAACTCAGATGACCAGCTGCCTGCAAGGAATATAAATCCTTCCGTTCCCCACCATTCAGTCAGAACCGAAGAAGCTTCTTGGAGGAGAAGCGAAACGTCTTCAAGGAAAAACAAAGAAAGTCCAGTTGCCTTTTGAAAAAAGCACTTTTGGGACAACCATGACTGAGGATCTCCATAGACATATATATTTCTGCTTATTTCTGATCCACCAGCATGGCTGAATTGGGAACCTATGTTTCTCAGCATGTACAGAGTGCCTCTCCCTGGCCAAGGGGTTATCTGGGATTTGGGGCAACCTGTCTTTTCTAAAGTGTGAAGTGAGATCAACACAATTTTCAGCACAGTGGCAAAAGAAATCTGTTCTGTAGGCGGTTTGTCTGGATTTTCCTACTGAAAATGACAAAAAGAGTTTTTGTTACAGATGGTCCTCGACTTACGACCAAAACTGAGCCCAAAATGTCTGTTGCTAAGCGAGACAGTTGCTAAGTGAGTTTTGCCCCGTTTTACAACTTTTCTTGCCTCAGTTGTTAAGCGAACCACTGCAGTTCTTAAATTAGTCATAGGGTCCCTAAGTGAATCTGGCTTCCCTATTGATTTTGCTTGTCAGAAGGTTGCAAAGGGGGAAATCACATGACCCCGGGACACTGCGACTGTCATAAATACGAGTCAGTTGCCAAGTGTCTGAACGCTGCAATGGTTGTAAGTGTGAAAAACGGTCATAAATCACTTTTTTCAGTGCCATTCAACTTCAGACAACACTAAACAGACCGTTGTAAGTCGAGGACTTCTTGTATTTCACTGGGGATCAGTGAGAATCTGCAAATTACAAAAACTTAGTGATTGCCTTTCTGCTGCCGGTGGTCCTCGATTTATGACCACAATTGGCAGCAGAATTTTCGTTACTAATCCAGACTGTTGTTAAGTGATTCAGGCCTGATTTCATGAGATTTTTCTGCCACGCTTGATAAGCCGTCCTTAAATGAACCCTCATGGTCGCTAAGCGAATCTGGCTCCCCCCCCCTCAATGTTGCTTGTCAGAAGCCAGTTGGGGAAGGTCACAAGTTAGAATCACATGATGCTGGGATTCTGCAACTGTCGTAAATATGAGTCAGCTACCAAGCGTGAAAATTTTTGAGAATTTAAGATTAACCTGAGTCTCCGGAGAAGGGCGGCATATAAATAAAATTAATAAAAAAAAAATAATAAAAAACCAGTTGGCGTAATTGCCATAAAAAACATTATTGGGAAAAAAAATCATGTTTTCTTCTAGATTTTCTCCTTTTTCTGATGGATACAAATATAAAACTTTCCCCACCCCCCATTGTGGGCACAGAGCTACTGGGAAATGTAGTTCACAATTCAGGTGGTCCTCGCCTTAATGACCATAATGGAGCCCAGATTTCCCATTGCTAAGCAAGGTGAGTTTTGCTCCATTTTACGACCGTTCTTGTCACCGTTGCTAAGAAGATGACAACCAATGAGGCATGCGCGTGGTCAAAATTTGGCAACTGACTCGTATTTATGACGGTTGCAGGGGCCCGGGGTCATGGAATCCCCTTTTGCGATCGCCTGACCAGCAAAGCCAACGAAGCAGTCAGATTCACTGTTGCTAAGCAAGACATCAACTAAGCAAGTTTTGCCCCGTTTTAGGACCTTTCTTATCACCGTTGTTAAGTGAGTCACTGCAGGTGTTAAGTTGGCCACACGGCTGTTAAGCGAATCTGGCTTTCCCCATTGACTTTGCTTGTCAGAAGGTCGCAGTAGGGGATCACTTGAACCCTGGACCGTCATAAGTACGAGTCAGTTGCCAAGTGCGTGAATTTTGATCGCACGGCCATCGGGACTCTGCAAGGGTTCGTAAGTGTGAAAAATGGTCATAAGTCACTTTTTCCAGTGCCGTTATAGCTTTGAACGGCCACTAAACGAATGGTTGTAAGCTGAGGACTGCCTGTACGGTAAGGAGCATGGATGGCGAGCCTGCCACCTGCGCCAGGTGAGACCAAAACGTCTTTTGCCTTTAGCGACTTCAGTGGGCGGTCGGGCGTCTCTGGCGGCTTCTGAAGCCAAGGAGAAGTTAGTAAACATGTCGTCTTTCCAAGGGAAGTCTTTTACAGAAGAACATCAATCATAGGGTGGGGAAAAAGTGCTGAGTATAAAGAATAAAATATCTTGGCTGTGAAAATAAAACCTACAGGCAAAATGGATTCCTTCCTTCCCACCTTCTCTTCTTCTTTCCCCTTCCTTTCTTCATCTATTTCTTTTCCTTCCTTCTGCTTCCTTCCTTCCTTCCTTTCTCTCCTTCCTTCCTTCCTGTATTTCTTTTCCTTCCTTCTGTTTCCTTCCTTCCTTTCTCTCCTTCCCGCCTGTCCTTTTACTTCCTCTCTTTCTCCCCCTTTCCTCCCTCCATTTTTGCCTTTCCTGTCCTGTTTCTTTTCCTTCCTTCCTTCCTTCCACCATTTGTTTTCCTTCCTTCTGCTTCCTTCCTTCCTTTCATCTGCTCCCCTCCTTTTTTCCTTCCTCTCTTCTTCTCCTTTTCCTCCCTCCCTCTTTTCCTCTATTTTCCTTCTTTCCTTCCTTCCTTCTTTCCTTCCTTCCTTCTTTCCCCTATTTCTTTTGCTTCCTTCCTTTCTTTCTCTCCTTCCCTCCTGTCCTTTTACTTCCTCTCTTTCTCCCCCTTTCCTCCCTCCTTTTCTGCCTTCCTTATCCTATTTATCTTCCTTCCTTCCTTCCTCTATTTCTTTTCTTTCTTTCTGCTTCCTTCCTTCCTTTCCTCTGCTCCCCTCTTTTTTTCCTTCTTCTCTTCCTCTCCCTTCCCTCCCTTCCTCTATTTTCCTTCCTTCCTTCCTTCTTTCCTTCCTGCCTTTCTGGTTTCCCCTATTTCTTTTTCTTCCTTTTTCTTCCTTCCTTCCTTTCTCTCCTTCCCTCCTGTCCTTTTATTTCTTCTCTTTCTCCCCCTTTCCTCCCTCACTTTCTGCCTTTCTTGTCCTATTTATTTTCCTTCCTTCCTTCCTCTTTCTTTTCCTTCCTTCTGCTTCCTTCCTTTCTTTCCGCTGCTCCCCTCCTTTTTTCCTTCCTCTCTTTCTCTCCCTTCCCTCCCTCCTTCTCTTCCTCTATTTTTCTTCCTTCCTCCTTCCTTCCTTCCTTCCTTCCTTCCTTCCTTCCTTCCTTCCTTCCTTCCTTCCTTCCTTTGTTTCCTTCCTTCCTTCCTCGAAGCGAGGATGCATCACAAACGCTGACCCAGAGAAATCATCAAAGCCTATTGGCGCGAATTCTGTTTTATGTTTCCTATTACATTTTCAGCATATGGAAGATCTGTTCTTTGTTGCTGAACTCTGCGTTTTATGGCAAATTTATATATCCTAGCATGGTAGGCATATTGTCGCATCAGGGAGACTGGTCTCAATTTGCCTCTTCGTATGTTTACGACTCTGCCTTTTGAACAACAAATGTTTTTTTCTCCCCTCCACCCCTTCTAGTGGCTATTTAAGAAAATGTTTTGCTTTGTTCCTTTGGCAGAGACAGCATCAGCTCCAAGTTCAAATCCCCGCTCGGCTATTAAATTGGGCAGTAGACATTTTATTATCTCTCTCTTTGGCCTCTTTGGCTTATAGAGTTGCTGCATAGATGAAATAGAGGCAAAAAAAAAAAAAGAAAAGAAAAAAACAACCCCAAGAAGAAGGAATTTTAAGCTTTGGGAAACTTGTCTCAAAGCTCTTTTCTGTCTTTTTCATGACAGACACTTCAGAATTGCAGATAAAAGCTTTGTGGGGGCCCCCCCTGATGCAGGACCAGTAAAATGCTGAGATCTTTGCAGAGGCTTTTGATTTGATAAAGGTTGCAAGAAAACAAAAAGAAACCCCCCACCCCCCACTTCCCAAAGCTGATTAATCATCAGGATTCTGGCATTTCAAACTGCATCGGTTTGCTTAGCTTGGATGCTTCTTAGCAAAAGAAAATAGCAAATAAATATCTTTTAAGAGATAACATCCTCTGCATGGAAGCCATGTGTTTTGCACATCCATTCGTGACGGACTTATTAATTGCCTCCAAAGCCACCAACATCACATCTCCAAAGGGCAGACACACAAACACACATATCCGCCCCTCCCGAACCATTGTGCTGTAATTGCCTCTATTCAGGGGCTGCATCTAGCACACACAAAAAAAAATCCAAACCCTGAGACATACACAACCTCGACTCTGAAGCCGAGAACATCTGTGGGAAACAGCTGATATTACGAGCTGATTTAAAAATAGAGAACCCCCCCCCCCAGATTGGGAACGAATAGGATGTGCTGCTAGGAAAAGCCCTCTTTTGTGTTAAAACTCCAAAAAAAAAGGAACTCCACAATTTTCGTGGATCAGTTGTGTATTTTGTTTCCAGGTGGTCCTCGACTTATGACCATGGCCGAGCCCAAAATTTCGGTTGTTAAGCGAAGCGTTTGTTGCATGAGCCCCGTTTGACAATGTTTCTGGCCATAGTTGTCAAGTGAATCACCCCAGTTGTTAAATTAGGAACCAGGTTGTTAAATGAATCTGGCTTCCCCATTGATTTTGCTGGTCGGAAGGTTGGGACACTGTGACCGTCATAAGTGTGAGTCGGTTTTGCTAAGCGTCGAAATCTTTATCACGTGACCAGGGGGATGCTGCAACGGTTGTAAGTGTGAAAAATGGACTTAAGTCACATTTTTCAGTGCTGTTGTAACTTCACCGAACAAGCTGTTGTAAGTCAAGGACTATCTATATTTAGTTAATTATTTATGAAATTTATTTTCTGCACATCTCGTATCCGATGACTCTGGGTGGCCTACAAAATAAAAGCATTAAAGTATTAAAAAAAATAACATGAAAACTATCGACCATAAAAAAAAAGAAAACAGCTAAAAAAAATTAACAATTGCAATGCCAAAAGGATGTTTTGCTTCTAGTCCAATCTTCCCAAGACGACGGATAATAAATTTGGATTTAGGAACGAGCAAAGAGGCAGAAAAGTTGTGACTACATTATACATTGTGACCAACGCAACTTGAAAGTTGTGAGTCAGCTGGCATTGCCAACCTGTAAGGGTGCAGTTGGAGAGGCCCAAATTTAAGACCCCTCCCACTCATTCAACGCCAATAGAGGTAGTCCTCGACTTACAACAGTTCCCTTATGACTGAAGTTATAACGGCACTGAAAAAAAAGTGATTTATGACCATTTTTCATTCTTAATGATCATTGCAGGATCCCCAGAATCAGGGGGATTTACATTTGGATGCCTGACAATTGGCAAACATTGATGATGATGATGATGATGATGATGATGATTAATTCAACTTATATACCGCCCTTCTCCCCAGGGGGACTCAGGGCGGTGGACAGCCAAACTTAAAACACATATAGTATAAAAGTTAAGAAAAACTAAAATAAGTCAATGGGGAAACCTGATTCACTTAACAATCCCCCGGTACTAACTTAACAACTGCAGTGATTCACTTAACAACGTGGCAAGAAAAGTCATAAATGGAGCAAAACTCACTGAACCAATTTCTCACTTAACAACATAAATTTTGGACTCAGTTGTGTGGTCGTAAGTCGAGGACTACCTGTAATCACTGCCAGAGGTGCACAGCCTAATGTACTTAAGACTTCATGGAGTTTGAAACTGCAGGTGGTCCTTGTTTTATGACCGCACTCGAGCCCAACATTTCCTCTGCTACACGAGACAGTTGTTAAGTGACTTTTGCCCCATTCTATGACCTTTCTTGCCACATTGTTAAATGAATCGCTGTGTTGTTAAGTGAGTCACATGCTTGTTAGGAGAATCTGCCTTGCTTGCTTGTCAGAAGGTCGCAAAAGGGGATCATATAACCCCGGGGCACAGCAAATGTCATAAATACGAATCAGCTGCAAGTGTCTAAATTTTGATCACATGACCACGGGGATGCTGCAACGGTCATAAGTGTGAAAACTTAGGTTCACTTTTTTCAGTGCTGTCGTAACTTGGAACGGTCACTAAAAGAATGGTTGTAAGTCGAAGACTACCTGTATCTTCCCTATCAGCTATCCTAAAGCCCACCAAAAGAGAAATTATCATATGCAGGGAGTCCTTGACTTAATTCAGTGACTGTTCGAAGTTACAATGGCACTGAATAAAGAAACTTATGACCAACTTTCACTCTTAACGACCATTGGGTCAAGGGATTTATATTTGGATGCTTGACAATGTGGCTCACATTTATGACGGTAAACATCCTGGGATCACACGATCCCCCTTTTGTGACCTTCTGACGAGCAAAGTCAACAGGGAAACCTGACTCACTTAACAACCGTGTTACTAATTGAGCCTCTGCAGTCATTCACTTACTTACTGATGCGGCAAGAAAAGTTCGTAAAACGGAGCAAAACTCACTGAACAGATTTCTCACTTAGCAACATACATTTTGGGCTCCATTTGCGGTCGTAATTCGAGGACGACCTGTAGCCATTTTGATGAGGGTTCAGGTGGCGGATTCAGGGGGTTGGCTGGGCCTTCTGCATATGCCCAGAAACACTAATGTTTCTGTTAATGTTGGCAAAAGCAGGCCGGGAGGGAGGAGGGGGGGACTCATCGGTGTTTTTGTGAAAATGAAGGGAGGCTGATCTTTGAAGCTCTTTGAAGCTCTTTGAAGGTCCGCAGAGTCCTTCCTCAAAGGGAAGAAGCATCTCTTTGAAGAGCTGCACAGCTGGGCCACAGAACTCTCCTGGTGTGCAGGAGCATTGTTGGTTGCTGCAAGATGTAGTATGTCTTTGCGGCATGAAAGAAAAGGACACCAAGATCAAGGTTCCGACAGGTTCTGGAGAACTGGTAGCGGAAATTTTGAGCAATTCGGAGAACCAGCAAATACCACCTCTGGCTGGCCCCAGAGGGGGGTGGGAATGGAGATTTTGCAATCTCCTTACCCCAGGAGTGGGGGAGGGAATGGGGATTTTGCAGTATCCTTCGCCTGCCACGCCCACCAAGCCACACCACGCCCCACCAAGCCACGCCCACAGAACCGGTAGTAAAAAAAAATTGGATTTCACCACTGGTAGAAATCCATCACTGTTCCTAACCACTTGAAAATGTGCGGGCTTCAATTCCCAGAATTCCCCAGCCTTTCAGTCGCTCCTTTCTCCTGTCCAGCCTCTGTACAGGTAGTCCTTAACTTACGACGGTTCATTTAGTGATCGTACAAAGTTACAACACCGTTGAAAAAAGTGTCTTGTGACCGTTTTCCGCACTTACGACCTTGGCAGCATCTTCACAGTCGCATGATCAAAATTCAGATGAAACTAACTCAAATTTATGACGGTCGCAGTGTCCCGGGGGAGCGAGGGAGGGGATCACACAATCCTCTTTGGACAGGCAAAGTTTTAGCTTTTTAGCTTTTTAAATTGTCAATGGGTTTTAGTTTGAATGTTTTAAATTTTGGGCCAAAGTCATATAATTCTTTTAAAAAAAATTAAATTTTGTATTGGTATGTGTTTTAGTTCTGGCTGTGCACCGCCCTGAGTTCACTTGGAGAAGGGCGGGATATAAATTGAATAAATAAAAAATAAAAAAAAAAGTCAAAGCCAGATTCACTTAACAACCTTGTGACTCATATTAACAGCTGCAGTGACTCACTTAACAACGGTGGCAAGAAAGTGTCATAAAATGGGGCAGAATTCAGTTAACAACTGTTTTACCTAGCAACAAAAACATTTGGCCTCAATTGGCGTTGTAAGTCAACAACTGTATTCCCAGCACTGACTTAATTAGGAACATTTCTACATTGTGTGCCTGAACTCGAGGGAATTCAGTGAAAAAACGCTTCGTTCTGCAGTCTCAAGCAAAGATCAAATCCCGAATAGCTGACTGGCAGCTTTGTTTTTCTCCACTGTTAGCACAGGGATGGTGCAATTTGTAAGGAGAAAGCAGTGGGCAGCTGAAATAATTCACAATCAGTTGCTGGAGATGACAGTCTGACATTGTGTGATCCACACAGAGACACACAGACAGACTGACACATATATTTGAGAGAGAGACAGACAGACAGACAGACACACACACACATACAAACACATAGGTTTGTGTGTGAATAAATAAAGTTCTGCAGAGAAGCAGAAGGAGGAGAGTGTGAAGAAGAAAAAGAAAAGGAGGAGAAAGAGGCAGGGAGGAAAGAAAGTGAAAGAAGAGGAGGAGAAGGACAGGGAGAAGAAGAACGAAAGGAGGAGGATAGAGAGAAGGAGGGGAAGAGAAGGAGGAGGAGGAGAAGGAGGAGAGGAAGAAGAAGAAAAGAAGAGGAAGAGGAAGGAGAGGATAGAGAGAAGGAGGGGAAGAGAGGAGGAGGGAGGAGGAGGAGGAGGAGGAGAGGAAGAAGAAGAAAAGAGGAAGAGGAAGGAGGAGGATAGAAGGAGGGGAAGAGAAGGAGGAGGAGAAGGAGGAGAGTAAGAAGAAAAGAAGAGGAAGAGGAAGATAGAGAGAAGGAGGGGAAGAGAAGGAGGAGGAGAAGGAGGAGAGAAAGAAGAAGAAAAGAAGAGGAAGAGGAAGGAGGAGGATAGAGAGAAGGAGGGGAAGAGAAGGAGGAGGAGGAGGAGGAGAGTAAGAAGAAAAGAAGAGGAAGAGGAAGATAGAGAGAAGGAGGGGAAGAGAAGGAGGAGGAGAAGGAGGAGAGAAAGAAGAAGAAAAGAAGAGGAAGAGGAAGAGGAAGAGGAAGAGGAAGGAGGAGGATAGAGAGAAGGAGGGGAAGAGAAGGAGGAGGAGGAGGAGAGGAAGAAGAAGAAAAGAAGAGGAAGAGGAAGGAGGAGGATAGAGAGAAGGAGCGGAAGAGAAGGAGGAGGAGGAGAAGGAGGAGAGGAAGAAGAAAAGAAGAGGAAGAGGAAGATAGAGAGAAGGAGGGGAAGAGAAGGAGGAGGAGAAGGAGGAGAGAAAGAAGAAGAAGAGGAAGAGGAAGGAAGAGGAAAGGAGGATGGGGAAAGGAGGTGGGAAAGAGGAGGAAGAGGAGGAGGAAGAAGAAGAAGAGGAGGAGGAAGAGGAAGAAGAAAGGAGGAGGAGGAGAAGAAGAAGAAGAAGAAGAAGAAGAAGAAGAAGAAGAAGAAGAAGAAGAGGAGGAGGAGGAGGAGGAGGAGGAGGAGGAGAGGAAGAAGAAGAAAAGAGGAAGAGGAAGGAGGAGGATAGAGAGAAGGAGGGGAAGAGAAGGAGGAGGAGGAGGAGGAGAGTAAGAAGAAAAGAAGAGGAAGAGGAAGATAGAAGGAGGGGGAAGAGAAGGAGGAGGAGAAGGAGGAGAGAAAGAAGAAGAAAAGAAGAGGAAGAGGAAGGAGGAGGATAGAGAGAAGGAGGGGAAGAGAAGGAGGAGGAGGAGGAGGAGAGGAAGAAGAAGAAAAGAAGAGGAAGAGGAAGGAGGAGGATAGAGAGAAGGAGCGGAAGAGAAGGAGGAGGAGGAGAAGGAGGAGAGGAAGAAGAAAAGAAGAGGAAGAGGAAGATAGAGAGAAAGGAGGGGAAGAGAAGGAGGAGGAGAAGGAGGAGAGAAAGAAGAAGAAAAGAAGAAGAGGAAGAGGAAGGAAGAGGAAAGGAGGATGGGAAAGGAGGTGGGAAAGAGGAGGAAGAGGAGGAGGAAGAAGAAGAAGAGGAGGAGGAAGAGGAAGAAGAAAGGAGGAGGAGGAGGAGGAGGAGGAGGGAAGAAGAAGAAGAAGAAGAAGAAGAAGAAGAAGAAGAAGAAGAAGAAGAAGAAGGAAGAAGTAGAAGAAGAAGAAGAAGAAGAAGAAGAAGAAGAAGAAGAAGAACGAAGCAAGAAGAGGAGGGAGGAGGGTGGGAAAGAGGGGAGGGGGGAAGAGGAGGAAGAGGAGAAAGGGCAGAGAAGGAGAAAGGGAGAAACACAGCATCGCTGAGAAGCTTCATTTCCTGAACCTTATATGTGGGTAACTTATTCAAAGCGGTGGAAGTTACTCATTTCCTCTCATAACAGAAGAAAGGGGATAATGAGGTTACGTGTGGGTGGGAAAAAAACCACTTTGAAAACCCTTACATTAACAGCGAGTAAAGAAGGAGAAGGGAGAGAACCATCCACTATGTAGATGTTTCAGAACCCCCAGGCTGATGCCACCTTGCAAGATGGCTACGAAGTCTACTCAGATTCTCCTTTTCTTATGAAGGCGTTTAGTTAGTAACACCGTCTTCCAACCGGCTTCCAAGGAGGGGAATCAAGTTGCAACCTCCAAGGGTGAATCTGGTGTTACCTGGCAGCTCTTGAATCCTTTTTTCAAGATGGCCTCCATGCTCCTCAAAAGCCGGGAAGTCAAAGCGAGACTGAATTAATCCAGATAGGAAGGTTGTCTTAGCTTTCCCTAAATTGATCGTCACAAGCCATGTTCAGATCAGATCAAATGTGAGTTGGCTGATTTTTGAAGTTCCATCGTGTAGATATCAACAAGCAGGTTCTTCCTTAGGAAGATCTGCCCCAATTTGGTCCTTCAGGGCTTCCAACAATGCACCCATCATTACTGTAACAGTCCATTCACCTTGTTCCTAATTGCCCTCTTGCTTTTCCTCCTCCTCCTCTTCTTCCTTCTCTTCTTCTTCTCCTCCTCCTATTCTTCTTCCTTCTCCTCTCCTCCTTCTCCTTCCTCCTCCTCCTCTTCTTCCTCTCCTCCTCCTCCTCTTCCCATCCTCCTTCTCTCTCCTCCTCCTCTTCTCCTCCTCCTTCTCCTCCTTTCTTCTTCCCAGTTGCCCTCCTCTCTTTCCTTCATGTAGTTGTCCTCTTCTTCACTTGGCTCCCACCAATCCCAGCATTTTTTAAAAAATTTTTTGATTTATATGCCGCCCTTCTCCGGAGGACTCAGGGCGGCTTACAATGCGTTAAGCGATAGCCTTCATCCTTTTGTATATTTATACAAAGTCAGCTTATTGCCCCCACAAACTGGGTCCTCATTTAACCTACCTTAGAAAGGATGGAAGGCTGAGTCAACCTTGAGCCTGGTGAGATTGGAATTTGCAGTAATTGCAGGCAGCTGTGTTAATAACAGGGTGCTTTAAAACCACTGTACTACCAAGGCTCTATAGACCTCTCCAAGGAATAATAAGACTGAGTGAGATATCCTATCCTATGAGATGCCAGAGATGCCACTGAATTTCAGCAGAAGCTCATCTTGAACCATTCACGGTTCTTCCTCCCCTTGATGAGATTTTTGAGAGAAGAAAGCATGAATCCATTTCCAGAGCTATCCCAGAAATATCTGGTTGTGCACTTATTCTGTATGTACAACCTCACAGATATCCCTGACCATTATTTCAGAGGTTAACGTCAAAGACACTTGTCTGAGAAATTTAGAAGGACATGGGCATAGCGGTTGCTGAACAATTTCTCTGCCACTGCCTAGCATTGTATTTCTGATTAAAAATATGTATATCTCTCTCCCTCCCACTGTCTGCACTTCTCATGCTGGGCAATAAACCTGAAGAACAATGCACGAAGGCCAGAATACAGAATAAAACACGGTTCATTACAGATTAAGAAAGAGGCATAAGTGTGAAAATGAGATAGTTAACAAAGTAATATCAAGATGGTAAGCAAGATCTCTGTTGAAAAATAACAACTTTTGAATCAAATAATACTACGTTGCTCTTATGGATTATCCTTTCCCCAAAATAGAAGAAAAATAGATGAGTGTAGAACATCTCCACATGCTACCTTGGGTTGCAAGATGGAATAATGATTGATTAGGTGCCATTGAGTCATTTTTGATCACATAACAGAATAATTTGAGTTGGAAGGGTCCTTGAAGGTCTTCTAACCCCATATTCAAGAAGAAAACCCTATAACATTTCAGAGCAATGGTTGTCCAATCTCTTCTTGAAAGCCTCCAGTGATGGAAACAACTTCTGGAGGCAAGTCCTTCCACTGATTAATTGTTCTCACGGTCAAGAAATTTCTTCTTAGTTCTAGGTTGGTTTTTTTTCCTTAATAGGTTTTCCATCCATTGGTAGAAGTTCTCCATGATGGTCAATCCCTAATCTCCTCTTTTAGACCTCCCAATGGTGCCTCCATCATCACTATAAATCGGTCCATCCATGAAGCTGCCTAAAACCTTACATTGAATGATTATGGGCCATCAGGTTGGAGGTGACTCTTAATGACCACAATATAAGACCTCCCCGTGACAATCTGTC
>NW_027256951.1:0-172411 GCF_029215685.1 Pituophis catenifer annectens | reverse complement strand
CCTCCTCCTCCTCCTCCTCCTCCTCCCTCCTCCTCCCTGCACACTCACTCCTTTCTAGCACTGATGATATTTCCTAGTTGGGTAATGAAATGTCTGCAGAAAGCACCAAAGGCCCCACCGTCCTCTTCTCCCCTTCTCCTCCTTCACTCCACAAATCCCACTTCCTTCTAGCACTGAAGATGTTTCCTAGTTGGGTAATGAAATGCCTGCAAGAAATCAACCATGCTCAGAGAGCACCAAGGACACCAGAGTCTTTCTCCTTTCTCCTAGAAAGGCCTCCTGTTCTTCCTTCTGGATACTGTTTCTCTGGCTTCTCCTGAAAGCTTAATTCTTCCAAGATGTTTTTAGAGCAACTTTTGCTTTCTGAGTCCTTTTTCACCATTCTAGGATGTCTACCTCAACGCTTCGAGTCTTCCAACGTGGTTTTTCTACTCCCACGACATCTTTTTCCCCAGGCATTTCTCCCACTGGAAAACCCCACCTCTCCTCCTTCTCCTAACCATGCAAAGTACGCTCCCTATAATGAACTTGGGATGTGGTCCGATCAGGCTTACAGGCCATTTGGAAGTAAATGTTAAGATTTATTAAAAGAGAGACCGTGATCCGAGAGCAGCAGATATCATAATGCTATTGAATAAATCAATGGTGCAGAATAGCTTATTCGGTTCTAGGCACTTAATCTTCTAAATGATAGCACAGACGGGGAGGAAAAAAAAAAACACAGAGGGACTTCCTTAGAAAGAAAAAATATTAAAAAAAAAAAAAAGCACCAGAAAAAAGATGTCAAGATGGACATGTCAAGATCGGGAGAAATCTTGAACTAGATGGTGAAACGGGAAGAGAAGAATTTCCTGGTCTTTCTCTTCAAAGGAGACGTTGCATTTTCACACCGAAGCAGAAGACCAGTAAAATTTGAGATTAGAGAAAGGGGAGGCATACTTAAATTATGGGATGCGTGTTCCGAGCCTGGTGGGGGAGAACAGTCAGAAGTACAGACAAGGGAAGAGAAGTTGTGGAGAGCCATAAATCTCCATGAATTGCACTCGACTAAGCAGAACTTCCACATTCAATATATAGACTCCTGGAAGGGAAACTTGGAGGTCTTCTAGTCCAGCCCCCTGCTCAAGCAGGAGACCGTATACCATTTCAGACAAGTGACTGCCCAGTCTCTTCTTGAAACCTCCAGTGATGAAGCACTCATAACTTCTGGTGGCAAGCTGTTCCACTGGTTAATTGCCCTCACTGTTAGAAAGTTTCTCCTTAGTTCCAGGTTGCTTCTCTCCTTGATTAGTTCCTATCCATTGCTTCTTGTCCTTATCAACCGTGATATTAATTTAAGAACTGCAGTGATTCACTTAACAAATGTGGGAAGAAAAGTCATAAAAAAAAGGTCACTTAAATGACTCCTTTAGCGACAGAAATTTGAGGCTCCGTTGTGGTCGTAAGTTGAGGACTACCTGTACTCCTTTCTCCTCCTATTTTTCCCTGCCACAACAACCCTGTGGGGAGGGTTGGTCTGAGCGAGAAGGACTGGCCCAAAGTCACTCAGCGGGCTTTTATGCCTGAGGCAGGACTAGAACTCACCGTCGCCTGGCTTCCAGGTCAGCACCTGATTCATTCTGTGCCAAATTAATCCAGGATGCCTTTATGCAAACCAAGAGGGTGGAGCTATGCAAATGTCACCAGTCTTTATTTCCGGAGGGGGACCCTCGTCTGCTTTTACTACACAGAGAAAACCAGGCGCAATCTGCTAGGAGGAGGAACGTTGCGGTTATTAAACCTAATAAGAGATCAGTTTTATCCATGAAGTCTGAGGATCCGGTCTCAGCAAAGCTTATGATTCACTGCTCCAGTCTCGGGCAATAAAGGTCCTTTTATTTGAGTTTCTGGGAAATACATGGGGTGGGTGGGTGGGAGAGACACAGAGGGGAGGGGGAGAGAAAAAGCAAGGAAATGAGCCACACTGGGATAAATCAACAGCAAACGCCATCAAGGAGAAGTTTAATGCACTACAGCTACACTGTTCTTAGCCTTCTGCTTCCACCAATTATTAATGTAACCCAGCTCCGGGAGCATCCGTGGAAACAGGGACGCTGACATTTCCAGTCGTCTCCCAGTTTTGCCCTCTTCGTCTCCCCTCCCCCACCCCCACATTGTGTAATTTGGCTCCACAATCACACCACCTGTGAAGCCATCCGTGATGGAATGTGGCGAGGAAGTGGATTTCCGGAGGGAGGGGCTGCGCTCCAGAGGAGGAAGAGACAACACAGTTTAGATCGTTTGTGTGAAGGAAAGAGGGTGAAGACAGACCCTCCTCAACAGCTCCCAGAGTATATCGTAGATGCAGATAATAAGCTATTGCTTAACGCATTGTAAGCCGCCCTGAGTCTCTGGAGAAGGGCGGCATATAAATAATTAAAAAAAAAAAAATAGAGACTTCAGTCTGGCAAGATTCTGTCTAAGAGGCATGAAACCATAAAGATGTCGGCTTGGAAGAATCACCACATAGCATTCTTGGTTTGGGGCCTGACCTGACATGGAGGAGGAGGAGGAGGAGGAGGAGGAGGAGGAGGAGGAGGAGGAGGAGGAGGAGGAGGAGGAGGAGGAGGAGGAGAAGAGGAAGAGGAAGAGAGGAAGAGGAAGAGGAAGAGGAAGAAGAAGAAGAAGAAGAAAGAAGAAGAAGAAGAAGAAGAAGAAGAAGAAGAAGAAGAAGAAGAAGAAGAGAGAGGAGGAGGAGGAGGAGGAGGAGGAGGAGGAGGAGGAGGAGGAGGAGGAGGAGGAGGAGGAGGAGAAGAAGGAGGAGAAGGAGGAGAAGGAGAAGAAGGAGAAGAAGGAGGAGAAGGAGGATGTTGCCATCCTTGGTGCACTCTGAGCTTTATGGCTTTCTTACAGACCTTTCATGACCCAGCTAGGTAACATCATCAGTGCCAAAGGGAGTGGGGTTTGCTCTCTGTTTATAGACAAGTGGCTCGCCCTGTCAGTGTTCCTTGTGGTTCCTTGATTAACCCATGGTTTACTGTTAGCTTGTTTGTCTTAAGTCATATCTTTGGATTTGCCTCCCCTGGGCTCTGGCCTTGCCCCTTTCCAAATCAGGATGCCGAGACATTTCTAGCAACTAAACAATGCAGTCGCCCACCAGGAACAAGCTATTTTCCTTCGGAACAGACCCCCACCCCTCCACCCCCGCTATTAATTGATTAGCCCCAGGGGCCTGAGCTGAGCGACATGCCTCATCCGAGGGAATACCGACCATTAATTGCGGGGGTGCGTTGAACAAGGTTGCATAACCGATGCTGTGCCACCGCTACTGTATTTTGCAAGCCCCTTTGCTTGCAAAACACAGTATTTTATTTTGCAAAATACACATTGGCTGGGAAATCCAGGAGTCGCAGACCGGGTGACTCAGAGGCTCCTAAACTCTGCTCCCCAGCTTGATGTCCAGCCAAAGTGCCCCCTGTATCCTCTACGTACGTTTCCAGCATTTTAACCTTTCCTGCTCGCCTAATTCTCTCTCCTCTTTCTCTCTCTCTCTTTTTTTTCTCTCTCTCTCTCTCTCCTTTGGTCTCCCTCTGGAAGACAGTGTGGGCACTGACAGCCAACTTCCCTGCTGTGCTTCCAGATAATTGGGTAAAACAGCAAATGTTTTATTAACTGATTTCTTTCTGTTTCTCCTTGTTAGACTTCTCTGAACCTGCTGTGTCAACAGAGCAATCTGCTGCGGCACACAGGAGGCCCTCAGTTTGAAACCTTCTGATTTCAAGGCATCTTCTGCGAACGAGCCGAATGGGAAAGCGACTTCCAATAAATCTGGGCTGTTGGTGTCGGGTGTCCCCTCCTCCCTCGCTTTCTGGTTTGTTTTTTTCTTGGCTCCTTCTTGACTTTAACCCAATTATCAAGGTCTGCTTTGGATTTGACTAAATATAGGGCTGAAAGGCCATGCTGGCTGCGTCCCTTGCAGATGGTTTGTGATTGCAAAAGGAACCGGAGAAGCATTTATTCATTGGTGCTGCTGTGATTTCGTGGCTCAAGCTAGAAGCTGCTCCTGTTGTCGTCCTGCTTGGGGAAGAAGGGAAGGAAGGGAGGGGGGAGGGAGGGAGGAAGGAAGGAAGGAAGGAAGGAAGGAAGGAAGGAAGGAAGGAAGAAAAAGGAGGGAAGGAAGGAGGAGGAAGGAGAAAAGGTTTAGGAGGAAGGAAAGAAAGAATATGAGGAAGGAAGGAAGGAAGGAAGGGTAGGTGGGAAGCGGGGAAGGCAGGAAGGGAAAAGGAGGAAAGAGGAGAATAGAAGGAAAGAAAGAGACTATGAAGAAGGAAGGAAGGAAGGGTAGGAGGGAAGCGGGGAAGGCAGGAAGGGAAAAGGAGGAAAGAGGAGAATAGAAGGAAAGAGAATATGAAGAAGGAAGGAAGGAAGGGTAGGAGGGAAGCGGGGAAGGCAGGAAGGGAAAAGGAGGAAAGAGGAGAATAGAAGGAAATAAAGAGAATATGAGGAAGGAAGGAAGGATGGAAGGATGGAAGGAAGGGTAGGAGGGAAGCAGAGGGAAGGCAGGAAGGGAATAGGAAGAAAGAAAGAAATAGGAGAATAGAAGGAAGGAAGGAATAGGAGGGAAGGAAGGAGGAGGAAGGCAGGAAGGGAATAGGAGGAAAGAAAGAAAGAAAGAGGAGAATAGAAGGAAGGAAGGAATAGGAGGGAAGGAAGGAATAGGAGGGAAGGAAGGAGGAGGAAGGAAGAAAGGAATAGGAGGAAGGAAAGAAAGAAAATCTGAGGAAAGAAGGGAGGGAGGGAGGGAGGATGGAAAAAGAAGGAAACAGGTTCAAGAGCTAATATCATGATTTATTCTCATGATGTCTCCCAGTTTGGGCAATTTTTTCATTATTTCTCAAGATTGTTAACTTCAAGGACAAAAAAAAAGCCTTTTACTTCTCAATAAAACTGCTCACTTTAACCACTTCATCACAGAGTTTTCTGTGCTCGTGGTTATACGTCTTACCATAGGTGAAGAGAAGCCCAGCATGGCCCAGGATCAAAATACTGAATTCTACAGGGAAAGCTAAATATTTGTGGCATCATTTCACCCCTGCCTATTCAAGTCCGCAAAGAAAATATACGCCATACAATCTCGAGGCGAGCTAATCAGTAACTTTATTTTCCTGTATTGCTTTAGGATTAAAAAAAAAACCCCAAAAAGCAAGAAAAGAAGAAAGAGAGGCAAAATAAAGGAGAACAAAAGAAATCAGAAAGCTATCAGGGGGGGAAAAAAGGAGAAAGAAACAGCAAGTATGATGTTATATATAAAAATATTTAGCCAACCTTAAAGCATCCAAGTAAACCTTGACTCTGCAAAACAGTATTGATCAGTCTGTCCATTACATCGATGGGCAATCGGAAGCGAAAGCAGTGGAAATTCACTGGATGACTTTGAAGCCATTTTTTAATTTTTAATTTTAGGTTTAATTGCTTCACAGGACGATGAAGAATGTCGGAAGGATAAATGGAAAAAGAACATCTTCCTGTAAGGTATCTTATGATCCTGGAGAACATAGGAGACGCAAACTTAACAAAACCCTGACATTAAGTCTGATCAAGGGAAACGAGCAATTATTTCCTTGGCAGTTTTTTTATCAGCTAATTCCAGCTTTCTTCCTAGCGTTAGGTGAGTATCAAAAGACGTCCCTTTATCAGTTTGCCATCAGCCAGAATATGAAAAAAAAAAGAGGAGAAAATCCCGGCCGGGTTTTCACGTGACTTTATTGGGGATTTAAATTTTCATTCAGAAGAAAGACAGCATTTCGACAGAGGCTGAGATGCCGTTCTTATTAAGGTGGAATCAGATCTGCGTAGATAATAGTCTGATTTTTGGAAAGAGGTTGTGTCGAGAACAGAGCTCTTTTTTCTAAAGGTCATTAATCTTTCAACATCTGCATCTCAAGTCCAGCTTTACAGCTGCTGTTCACACATGGATCTCAGATTTCCTGCCTTGATGAGAAGCTTGGTTCCCAGATCTCCGCTCGGTGGAGTGGAGTGGAATGATCTCCACTAGATAACAGAATAACAGGGTTGGAGGTCTTCATGTCCAGGGGTCTCCAACCTTGACAACTTTAAGACTTGTGGACTTCAACTCAAAGCTGTCTGAGGAATTCTAGGAGTTGAAGTCCACAAGTCTTAAAGTTGCCAAGGTTGGAGACCCCTGTTCTAGTCCAAGCACAAGCAGAAGACCCTAAGCCATTCTGAACAACTGTCTGTCCAAACTCTTCTTGAAAATCTCAAATGATGAAGCACCCACGACTTCTGGAAGAAAACCCTTCCACTGATTAATTGTCCTCACTGTTGGGAAGTTTCTCCTTAGTTCTAGGTTGCTTCTCTCCTTAGTTAGTGTCCATCCATTGCTTCTTATCCTGTCTTCTGGTGCTTTGGAGAAGAGGTTGACTCCCACCCGCCCGCTTCTTCTCCCAGCCCAAAGGATGCTGGACCACTGCTAAGTTGACCCCAGGGGTCAACCTCTTCTCCAAAGCACCAGAAGGCGGGAGAAGAAACAATGGACGGAAACTAAACAAGGAGAGAAGCAACCTAGAACTAAGGAGAAACTTCCTAACAGTGAGGACAATTAACCAGTGGAACAGAAGTTGCCTTCAGAAGTTGTGGCTGGAAGTTTTTAAGAAGAGACTTAAGAAGAGCCATTTGTCTTAAATGGTATAGGGTCTCCTGCCTGAGCAGGGGGCTGGACTAGAAGACCTCCAAGGTCCCTTCCATCTCTATTCTGATTCAAATCTCTTTTAAGTGGCCCACTTCTTACACCGGATCTTCCCTTACCATCCCTTCCCGGCTGGCAAATTGCAGCTCTTAAATTTTACATCCAAACACCAGAAAACGGCATTAAATATTTATTCTCTCTCAATCAAAGCTGGAGGAATGTTATCTTCGAGGAAATTATTGCCCCTGCTTCCAAATTCTCCGCTTTCTTTTTTCTTTTTCTTTTTGCTTCCAGTTTTTTGCTTTCTGGAGCTTCTCTTAGCTGCAAATGACTCCTTGCATGCACAAGATTGTGCGAATGCACAGACACACATACACACACACACACACAGGCACAGACACACCACTCAGACAGGGGTCAGGAGAGGACACTGAAATCCTTACTTCTTTAAAATAAGCAAGCCATAGATATTCAGCATCTCTCTTGTTCAAAGTGAAGTTGTGGTGTTGAAATAAAGCTGCATTCCAAATTCTGAGAAACATATTTCTTCTGGCAGGGAACTGAGATTGAGGGGAAAAAAACACCCTCTCCAATTCCACACACACACACACACAAAACACACACACATACTACGTTGTGTTGAGGACTACCTGTAGTATCTAACCTGGGAGTAAGCCCCACTGAATTCCATGGGGGTGTTTGAGTAGAAGCTTCTAAGACTGTATGGTAAGAAGATGCCCTGTGGATCAGAAAGTTTAGTTCACGTCTCCTCAATGCCACCGGCGCTCAGTCTAAAACTCAGCCTCCCTCGCAGGACTGTTGTTCGGATTGAGAGAAACTCTCTGAGAGGTGCTGAATGCTGACCTAGAAGTACACTTGCTGTCTGCACTTCTTACTTCAAGAGGGGTTTTTAGTGCCTGTTCAGATCTCCCTGAGATGTCTTATAGGAGAGTAAGGCCACCCAAAGTCACTTGGAATAGTGAGATGGGTGGCCTATGAATTTTATAACTAAATAAAGTTATAAAACTTGTGAGCTACAATTCAACATTTGCTGGACTACATAGTCCTGATGAATGGCTTGACTTCCCTTAAGAATGAAAGCAAGCTTGTTCAGGAGTAATGGACGGACCTCTTCTGGGGGCTGAGAGATGGGAATTCAGCAGGAGTTGAAAGCTTGATTCCTGGTGATTATGTATCAATCAATCAGAATAGAGCTGGAAGGGAGACCTACATCATTTCAGACAAGTGGCTGTTCAGTCTCTCCTTAAAAGCCTCCAGTGATGGAGCACTCACAACTTCTGGTGGCAAGCTGTTCCACTGGTTAATTGTCCTCACTGTTAGAAAGTTTCTCCTTAATTCCAAGTTGCTTCTCTCCTTGATTTACTTTCCATCCATCATTTCTTGTCTTGCCTTCTGGCGCTTTGGACAATAGCTTGACCCCCTCTTCTTTGGGGCAGCCCCTCAAATACTGGAAGACTGCTATCATGTCCCCCATTAGCCCTTCTTTTCTCTAGACTGGCCAAACCCAATTCCTGCAACCGTTCTCCATCCGTTTTAGTCTCCAAGCCTTCAATAGTCTAAGTTACATAGAAGGATCCATGAAGGTTTACTTTTAAGTAAATAAGTGTAGGTGATCAGAGTGTACCCTACAGTAGTGAATCAGGCTTATTCTGAAGGGAGTGTGTTTAGAAACATCAGTGGCCAGACTGCATTGCTTCCATCAGTTCTTTCCCTAATATTTATTATTTACAAAAAAAATGGGCTTGTTAAATGAAGATTCTCCTTCAGCAGTAGGAAAACAGAGCTGTTGCCATTGAGGGCAGTTTAATCACTGTAGGCTGAGGGGATACCTTGGAAATGGAAAGCATTCTAAGGCAGGGGTCTCCAACCTTGCCACTTTAAGACTTGTGGATTTCAACTTCCAGAATTGGAGACCCCTGTTCTAAGGGATGATCTTGTGAAGAGCCATGAGCTAACAACCAGGTCCACCATTCCTCCTTAGATCTTGCAGATTCCAGTTCAGATCCCTTGGCATCAGAAGAGAAAGCAGAGAGACGAAGGGCTGCAAGGAACAGATTCTGGAGGAATCTGCTGAAGGAATCCAGATCTGATCGGCGCCAGCCTTGCCTGGGTGGGATCTAGGCTGCTGGTCTCTACGGAGGGATTCAAGAAGGTTGTTGAAGCCAGATGGGCTTGTGAAGATCGAGGACCTCTTTCTCCTTGGGATCTGAGTGAATTTTCAGCTCTTGCTGTCTGATCCTTGAGGTCCAGATTGGAGATATCTCAGGGGAGATGTCTTTGATGAACAATCAACCTGGCCCTACCCGTAGGAAAGCCAGGGGGAATTGATGACTCTGGAGGAAGCTTAGCACCTCACGAGAAGCCTCAAATCCATAAGCACCATATTGTGCTGGCGAGGCTCCTTGGAGGTGAGAGTTTGATGTGTGCTCCGGTGGGACATCTCCTGGACTTCCTCTTGGTGGAGCAGTCTACCCAGAACGCGCCTTGTCAAGCTTCACGGAGGTCCCAAGTTGGATGGGAGACATTTAAGGCGTTTGCCCTGCTCTTAAAACCTCACCAGGTGTCCTTGGATGGCTTGCAGGCTTGTCTCAGCTAGAATTAATTCTTCCGACTCCATTTACTCTGCCTTGAGTCAAAGACCAGCCTTCTACGGGTCAGTCCCAGAATGTGCCAAGGAGGAAGGGGTAAGTCTAGTCGCGGGTCCCCTTTTGGCTTTGGCAGCACCCCTGCCGGGGCACAGCTGGGGCAGTGAGCGCAAAGGGCACCAACCCTCTCGGACTGCAGCTCCCATCTTCTCCAGCCAAGTGGCCAACCGGGATCACCAAATCCCAGGAACCGGCTCTTCTGCCCCTCGGGATGTTTTTTTATTGGCTCGGCATCTGTTTGATGGTGTTTTTGATGCCTCTTTTCTTTCCCGCAGCGCTCACCTTGATCTCGGCACCCCGCACAGCCCTTCCAGGCTCACTCAGATGGCGAAGCGGGGCGTTTTAGTGGCCAGAGCGAGGAGAGGAGCCCGTGAAGTCGAGTTTGGGCCCCGGGCTCTTCTCCCTTAGGACAGCGGCCATCCCAGGGCAGCTTCCTAGGAAGACCCGCCAGAGCCAGGAGGAGGAGAGAGACTCTAGCAGGAGACCCGTGTCCTTACGGTCGTGAGAAAGCGGTTCCTCTCCTGCGCTGGGGGCCAACCGGGCGAAGACGGCCTTTGCACCGCGTCCTTTCGGTCAACAGAGGCGTCTCCCACTAGCGGGAAGGAACCGAATATTGTAGTGGCGAGGAACAGCATCTGCTTCTCTCTCTCTCTCTCCCCCCCCGCCCCCCGCCGCCGCCGTCCTTCCGAGTTTGCCTTTCAGCCGGAGGGAGGAGACCCCCGAAAGGAATGAAAGTTTGCAGCGGCTGCTCCTGGCCAGAGTTATTCGGGGGCGGCTGGCGGGAGAGCCGGGAGGAGAGCAGGACTCCCGGCGGAAGGCTGCTCGCTTGCCGTTCCTGCCGCCGCCGCCTCCCACTTGCGGCTCAGCCTCCGCCAAGCGGTCCGTTGTTTGAGCTGCCGCCGCCGCCTTTTCTCTCCCGCTCGCAACCTAGATCTCCGCTGCAGCACACATCCCTTCCTTCCTTCCCTTTCCATCCTTCTATCTCCTTCTATCTCCTTCCTCCTTTCCTTCCCTTTCCATTCCTTCTATCTCCTTCCTTCCTTCCCTTTCCATCATCCTTCTTCCCATCCTTCTTTCCTTCTCTTTCCAGCCTTCTATCTCCTTCCTTCCCTTCCCTTTCCATCATCCTTCCTTCCCATCCTTCCTTCCTTCTCTTTCCATCCTTCTATCTACTTCCTTCCTTCCCTTCCCTTTCCATCTTCCTTCCTTTCCTTTCCTTCCCTTTCCACCTTCCTTCCTTCCTTCCTTCCTTCCTTCCTTCCTTCCTTCCTTCCTTCCTTCCTTCCTTCCGACGCGCTTCTCCCTCGTCTCCTCCCTCCATTCACACATACGACGCACATTTCCCAGCCCTCCCCTCCCCGCCCCACCCCTTCCACTCTTCCCCACTCCACGATCAAACCTGGGATCGCGCGAGGGACGCGGAGGGAGCTCGGGCTGGCTCTCGCTGTCGTTCGGCGGCTACTTGCCTCGCAAATCTCGCCTCGCCTCCACCACACACACGCCCCCCCCTCCGCCCCGCTGCCGGCCGCCCCCCTTTCGGGCCCTTTCAAGAGCGGAGAAGAGAAAGAGGAGGAGATCAGAATTGAAAAGGAGGCGGAGGGAGAGAAGGGCTGTTTCCCCGCCCGCGCTCGGCTCGCCCACCGCTTTCTCCCGGCTTCCCAGGATTCCTTCAAGACCAGCCGAGCCTCGGCGCTTTCGGACTCCGGATCTCGGGAGCTCCCCTCGCCGACGGCTTGACGCAGTGACGGTGGCCGGAGGGAGAGGCGGAGGCGCTCGCTCGCTCTTTCCAGGGCCGCCCAAGGATTTCTCGTCTGGGTGTGGGTGCGAGCGAGAGAGCGAGCGGGCGGGCGGGCGAGCTGGCGAGAGGCTGCTGCTGCCTGCCTGCCTGGCCGGGAGAAGAAGCTGCCGCTGGGGGAGGGGCAGGAGGGGGCAGAGGTAGCGGCGCGCAAGAGAGAGAGAGAGAGAGAGAGGCGGAGAAGCGGCGGCGGCGACAAGACAAGGAGGAGACGCAGACTGGGGCTGGCCGCCCCTCCGGATTCCTCGAGACGCCCCCTCCTCGTCTTTTGAGGTCGGAGGCAGGTAAGTGAGCTGTGCGGGAGGGGACGCTCAAGCGAGCAGAAGGGCTGGAAGAAAAGGGGAGGGGGTCTCCGGGTCTCATTCCCCGCCCCTGCCGCAGGAGCAGAGCCGTAGATAAAAGGGAGCGACCCCGGGTAGAATCGCCGCCGTTCTTACTATACTATTACGATCATAGCCGGAAGGCGGGCTCGCCCAGCCTCTCCCTCCGATTCTGCTCCGTACATCGCGCGCCTGTAGCCGAGGCTCAGCCGGGGGGCGCCCCAAACCCCAGCCCACCCAAAACTCCATTGGCGGACGGAAGCGCGCCACGCGGCCGCCCTCACCTACAGCCTAGGCCGGCGTTCCTTTCTCTCTCTCCCACGCCCTCCCATCAGAGGCTCTGCCTTTCCCCAGTGAATTCGGGGAGGGGGACAGTTGTTTAAAAAAACAAAACGAAGAAGAAGGAAATGGGGCGAAGTCTCCGCTGCCCCAAACTTGCTTTTTATCATTTCGGTGCGACGCGCCCGAGAGTGCCACCTAACTACGACAAACTTTTCCCGGGCGGGCTCCGGCTTGGGAAGCACCTCCCGACAGGCATCCGGCAGCTCCAACGCCCTAAAGAGGAGAACCGGACCCCTCCCCGCCACCCCTTCTCTGCCTCCTCCGGGGGAGAAGGCGTCGAGGAGAGGGAACCGGCTCCCCGTGACCCGCTGGCCCCCCGAGCGCGGCGCGTCCGGAGGGAGGCCGAACCGTTTCAAGCACCACTGTGGGAGGGGACAGCTCCCGGGACTCGCAAGGGAGCTCCGAGGGGGCGTCGCGGGGTCTTCGGAGGGAGCCAGCAACGAGCTACGTCGCCTCCTGGCAAGATTACCCCCCACGCACCGTTTTCTGGCTTCCTCGCCTGGCCAGCGAGCTGTGTGGTCTCCGTGGCTTAAAGCTTAACCGGGTTAGAAGCTGGCTACGACTATTGCCCTGGGACGCTGTCGGCCCCACCGAGTGGGAAGCGAGATTTCGACCCTTCCTCCTTGGGCACATTGGGGAAGGGACAGTGGGTTGTCCACCCCCCCCCCATTCCCGGCGACCAGCCCCAAAGCTAAGGGGGCTGGGAGGGGGCGAGGAGCCCCGGCGGAGATTCCTGCTCGGGGGAAAGGGTTACGCCGCCTAGGCCAGCGGGAATCAAACGGGCTGGTTCGCTCGCTCCGGACCTGCGACGGCGATCCTGACGTCTCGAAGGGGGGCTTGGCATTTAGAGAGAACCCGAAGGGGCGTCGAGAAGCCGGCGAATGGAACGTCTGTCTGCTTTTGGCCCTGGGAAAGTCGCGGGAGAAATCGGCGTGACAGGTTAACTCGCGCTTTAGATAAAGCTGTTTCTATCGCTGGCGGTGGGGGAGCCTGTCGGAAAGGATTAAGGCTGGTCCCCGCCTCTTGCAAAGCGAGCCTCGCCGAGCTCTTCGGCGCCTCGCCGCCCTCCCCCCCCCACCCCCCACGCACCCCGAAGCCCTCTCTTCCGATTGTCCTGATTAGGAGAGCGGCAAGCGCCTCCCACGCGCCCCGTTAGACGCGCCGGCAAAGGTAGACTGCCTCTGCCAAGGGAGGCTCCGCCGAGCCAGCAGGGCTGAAAAGGCTTTTTCGACTGCTTTCTTGGCCCTGACGGACTTCCGAGTTCAGCTTTCGTGCCTTCCAGCTCTGCTTAACGCCACGGGAACGTTCCAATCGTTGCTTTTGATCGGGGCAGCCGGGAAATTGGGGGCGGAGGGGGGGGAAGAGGCGTGCGAACAACCCACCCCGTGCCCCTGCCTCTGAATGGGGACAGAGTGGAGGGGGGAAAAAAAGGCTCCGGATTGAGAGGCTCTTGCTCCGCCTTTTAATCCAGGCCAAGACCCCTGACCCGCGGCCTGCAGACAGCCCTTGATTCTTAACTCAGTTTCCATTCCGTTTCTATGCAGGCGTGCTTAGGGGGAAACAACTGAAGTCATCGGGCTGACTACCCCGAAGAGGGCATCGGGCTAACGTCCTCCACCCTCCAATTCAGTCCTTAGGGATCTCAGCCCCGCCGCTTGGTTTCTGACGCCCGAGATCCCTTCTCCTTGGCTGGGCTCAAGGCTTCTCCATTTTCCCCCCTTGGATGTTTGATCGGAAGCTAAGGGTCTTCCCCATCTCTCCTGCTCAGGCGCCCCTTCGCAGAAAAGGAAGCGGAACAGCCGAGCTGACACATACGGCGTTTTAATTAAAAACTATCAGGCGCGCCGGCGCTCCCACCGCCCCCTTTACTACCCCCCCTTCCTGGCAAGAGCTGGTCTACACATCCAGAAGTTCTTCTTCCTTCCTTCCGCCCCCCCCCCTTCCCGAGTTGAGGAGGGCAGGCGCAGCTCGGTCAGGGTTGAGTTTCTCCGGCCAAGTTCAGCACCGGCGTGGCCTCTGCGAGTGGTCCAGGATTTGAGTGGGGTGGGGGGCATCCGTTGAAGGCCTCATCCGGGAGAGAGGCCGATCCAAGGGCTTTGAAACCACAGACGCTGCCTTCAAGGGCGCCGAGATTAAGGCCCCTGCTGGTTGCTTGCCTTGAATGGCTTTCGGGGTGGGGGTGGGGTGTGTGTGTGAGAGCTGAAGAGACGCCCCTCCCACTCCGTTGGGAGGCAGAAATGGGGGCGGGAGGGGTGGGGAGAAAAGCCCCCTTATGTCCCTCGAATAGGCGACAGCAGAGAGGGGGTGCGAGTCTCGACGCCTATGGGCGGAGGGCGGGGGCTTTGCAAAGGGCGGGGAGCTCAGGTCAGCAACTCTGCGGGGGAGGTGGGGGGGCTCAGGCCCCGTAAGGCCTTTGCCAAGTTAGAGCTAAGCGGGCAATCACGTGCCAAGCTTGCTGTGGGGGGAGGGGTCTGTGAAATGCGTGGGGCCGGGCAGAAAACCTTCCTTCCGTATTTTGGGGAAGGCTGCCCAGGGGCTCACCTCGGCCGTGGGAAAGGAATGGCTTGTGCTTTTTTTCGGTCAACCGCTGCGGCCTGGGTGTCTGGCACAGCTGTGCACGATGGGGACTGGGAACTCTGCCCTGGCTCATACAAGCTCCGCCGCCTGGATGCGGACACCCCGGTTTCAGCTTTTGTCTCCGGACAGAACGAAGTCTCGTCGGGTCCCAATGACTCCTATGGAGAGGATTTTCCAAAGGACCGGTGGGCAGGAGAGTTTAGCACCCCCAAGCCCCGATTTGGTGCGCCTCCTGGCCGACCACACATGCCGGGACGCACGTTCAACGTCTCAGGATCGTGCAGGGAGATTTAAGGTCTCTGTGGGTTTTCTAATCCAGCCGTTCCCCCCCCGCAACCTCCCCTTTGCAAGGTCACGGGAGGCCTTGCGGTGACGCCTGCTGGCTGTTGAATCCGGCCGGGGCCTTTTCTTGTTTAACCCGGTTGGAGCGCCACTAAGAGAGCGAGGGGTCCTGCCCAAGGAAGCCTTTGGGAAGTCTCGCGGTCTCCCTCGCGCCCCCTGTTCCTGACGCGGCAGGCCGGATCGCCTTCCCCGGGCATACCCCGTCCCTTTCCTTCGCTCTCCGCCTTTCCGAAAGGTCGAAAGAGCCCTGAAGGGGAGGAAGGCCGTGAACCCTTCGGAGGGGTCTCTCGGGGCTGGAGGGAAGAAGGAAGGAAGGAAGAATAGAGAGGAAGGAAGGAAAGATAAGTGAGAATAGGAGAGGAGGGAAGGGAGGGAGGGAGGAAGGAAGGAAGGAAGGAAGGAAATGGAGAGAGAGAAGGAAGGAAAGGGAGAGAGGGAGGGAAGGAAAGGGAGGGAGGAAGGAAGGAAACGGTGGGAGGGAAGGAAATGGAGAGAGGGAGGGAATGAAGGATAGGGTGGGAGGGGAGGAAGGAAGGAAATGGAGAGAGGGAGGGAAAAAAAGGGAGGGAGGGGGAGGTAGAAAGGAAGGAAGGAAGGAAGGAAGGAAGGAAGGAAGGAAGGAAGGAAGGAAGGAAGGAAGGAAGGTAAAGAAAGACCCGAGCCACAGAGGAGAAACAGCTCTTCGTTGACCCCTCTTGCCTTCCTTCCCACACGCTTCCTAGCCAACCGGGAGAGAAACGAGCTGCGTTTTGCATGCCGGGCTCGCTTCCTGCTCCGGAGCTTGCTGCTGCTCCTCTTCCTCTTCCAGCTGCTCCGCTCCACTTGGCCCCCGGGGGCTGCCGAGAAGGGGCGGGGGAAGGGGGCAGAAGCCGAGAGAGGCGCCCTTTGGCGAAGCCCCGGGCTCCGCCAGACTAGATAGAAAGCAGGGCCGTTCCTTTTCGGGTTTTCGGCCCGGAGGGTGTGAGCGAGTATACCGGCGACCCAGCGGCTGGGGGGTCTTCCATGAAGGCGTCTGGCCCTCCCCCGCTCCCCAGAGACGGTTCCCTGGGGAGATGCGGGATCAGCTCCGGACACCAAGCGGGGGGTGGGGTGGGCTCCTGTACAGCAGGCGAGGACCCCGATCTTCGAAGGAGGGGTGTCAGAGCCCTTCCCCCTAGAGAGGAGATCAAGCCAGGCTTCGCCCAGGTTTGGTCCACACACGTGTCTAACCCACCCGCGTCGAGTTCACCTGTTCTGAGGCTTCCCACAACCTCCTGAGCCCCACACGGGGCTGGGGTTCGCCCCGTCCTCCGTGCTAGAGCTGCAAAAGGCAAAGGCTTCAAAACGGAGGTTGGCAGGCAGCGAGTTTAACACGCAAATGCGAACTCTGCCCGTTACGGGAGTCGTGTGAATGGAGCCAGATGTTTGGATTTGGGGCAGGAGAATCCCGACCGCCTCCGTAGCCTGAAACATAAAAAGGACCGAGGTGGGGGACTAAGAAAGGGCCGCCTCAGAGGCTCGATGTACCCTGTACTGCTTGACACGTGTACGCGGGGTCCTTTGGAATGGCGATGAGGCTGCAGAAATGAAACCAGCGGCGCTCACGTGCTAGACTAGAGTAATGCTCCAAGGTGGGAACACACACGCACGCATTCCCCTCCATTCTCCTCCTCCTCCTCCTCCTCTTTCCCCCCCCCCCACGCACCCCCCCCCCCGAGTTCCGTGGGTCAGCAGCCTTCCCAGGGCACACGCGTCCTCTTCTCTCTCGCTTCCTGCCGGCTTGATGCATTTCGCGGCCCGTTTGCACCCTATGAAATATTCAGAAGTTTGCAGTGGTGAATCAAAAGGTCATTAATATATATGGGTTCCGATGTTTCCAAGCCGGGAAATGAACTTGCCCGCGTCCTGGGGAGACGCGGCGGTGTTTCAAAGGCTCCAGGCGGAGAGGGGAAGGGGGTGGGGGGGGTTAATCTTGCCATCATGGAGAGCGCAAAACCTTGAGCCCCTCCCAGATGTTGGATCGCAGACAGCAGGAATTTATGGTTCTATCATCTATCATCTATCTATCTATTATCAATATCATCACTATCTGTATTTCTATCAAACCCTGTTTCCCCCCAAAATAAGACATCCCCTGATAATTAACCCAATTGGGCTTTTGAGCGCATGGCAATAATGCCAAGCACTTATTTTAGGGTTCAAAAAATATAAAACAGGTCTTATTTTTGGGAAAACATGGTATCTATCTATCTATCTATCTATCTATCTATCTATCTATCTATCTATCATCTGTCTCCATCCGTCTATCTATCTATCTATCTATCTATCTATCTATCTATCTATCTATCTATCTCTATCTATCTATCTATCTATCTATCTATCTATCTATCTATCATCTGTCTGTATCTATCTATCTATCGATCTATCTATCTATCTTATCTATCTATCTATCTATCTATCTATCTATCTATCTATCTATCTATCATCTGTCTGTCTCCATCCATCCATCCATTTCTATATCTACCCATCTATAATCTGTCTATCATCTCTCTCTCCTTCTATTTCTCTCTATATCTACCAAACTATCATCTGTCTGTAGTGTCTGTCTGTCTGTCTGTCTGTCTGTCTGTCTATCCTATCTATCAATCATCACATTTATATGGCCGCCTACCTCACTAAACATAACTCTGGATGACCTACAACCCAGAATTAAAACAATATCACGGCTATTAACCTCCCCCCTCCCCCTTTTTTTAAAAAGAATAAAAACAAGACCAATGGCGGCAGCCTCTTGCAGACCCCACACTCCTGCCTTCACACTACCACTCAGGCTGTTGCCAGCCTGCTGGAGAGGGGTGGGGGTGGGGGTGAACAAGGCCACCATCTTGCCAGCTTCTCTTAGAAGAATCAGATTTGCATAACTGAAGGGGGCTGACTTTTAAACTTGGTTTGTAGGGAAGGGGGCTGAGGGTGCAGCTGGGATGCGTGTTACAAGTCAAAGAAACAGACCAATTCCGACCGCAGCTTGTGAAAGGAGCCCTCGGCCACAAATCAGATGATCCTGCTTCTGGCTGGCGCTGTGTGGATGAATCCACAGAGGTGGTTAATTTATGGCTTGTTGTGTTGTGAGCCTGTATGCAGTGACCAAGTCACGGCGATGTTGCAGGTGTCAGGATAACATTCCACACATTGCATAGGTCACAACATTGGCCCAAGGATGTGCCAAGACCCACAATCGCCCTTGCCCTTCCCCTGCCTGGGAAATACCCAGGGTTTTTGAAACTCCGAATGTGTGAATTCAGCAACTGGGTGTCAGGGAGTCCCCAAAGCCCTTTGCGAGGAACTCCAATGTGGGTTTGAACTCAGCATTAGCCCAACACCTTCACTACTACTGCCACAAAGGTTTACACTTGTGAGTAAGTCTCCTCTCTCCTCTAAGACCTAACTCATGGAGTCAATCTCTCACCCCTTCCCAGAGGTTTGGCACATCTGTGT
Organism: Pituophis catenifer annectens; assembly: GCF_029215685.1. Lineage (NCBI taxonomy): Eukaryota > Metazoa > Chordata > Lepidosauria > Squamata > Colubridae > Pituophis > Pituophis catenifer. The sequence goes on along the minus strand of NW_027256951.1, from coordinate 154,210 downwards.
GATGATGGGGATGGGGGGAGTTTAGAATACTCCTTCCGACGCTGTGAAAAATGAAAGTTTGCAAAGCTCAAGGAAGGATCCAGAAATAAGAACGGCTTGTAATGGTTTTGGTTTATCATGGCAAAAGCAAAGACCAGGAAATGGGGACAAAGGATCTTGACGAGTGGGAGAGCGCAATTTTGTGGTCAGGAGTATCTTTGTACAGTCTTTTTATGTTGGGTTTGTTTTTGGTTCAGGGTGCGATGTTGAACTGGGCCTGATGTGTGGGCCAGAGCTTGCCAAGAGTAGGGAATATTTGTAGCTCAGGGTTGAACTGGGGTTCTTTGGTGGTCTCTGAGCTTCCTGGTTTTCTTGCAGATGTTTCATTACCCAGCTAGCACTGGTGATGTTATGTAGTTGGGGTAATGAGATGTCGGCGAGAAAATCACCAAGCTAGACAGTTCTTCTTCTTCTTCTTCTTCTTCTTCTTCTTCTTCTTCTTCTTCTTCTTCTTCTTCTTCTTCTTCTTCTTCTTCTTTCTTCTTCTTCTTCTTCTTCTTCTTCTCCCCTTTCCCCCTTCCCCTTCCCCTTCCCCTTCCCCTTCTTCTTCTTCTTCTTCTTCTTCTTCTTCTTCTTCTTCTTCTTCTCTTCTTCTTCTTCTTCTTCTTCTTCTTCTTCTTCTTCTTCTTCTTCTTCTTCTTCTCCTTCTCCTTCTCCTTCTCCTTCTCCTTCTTCTCCTCCTCCTCCTCCTCCTCCTTCCTCTCCCCCTCCTAAATCCCCCTCCTAAATATGGCTACACATGCCACAGGTAGCACGTGTAGCCATATCAGTGGGCATGCCAGCTCAGCTCTGGCGCACACGCGGTACTGGCCAGATGATTTTTGGGTCCTTTTGGGCCCACCAGAAGTAGGAAAACAGGCTGTTTCCTGCCTCCGGAGGGCCTGGGGGGGTGGGGAAGACTCATTTTTTCTTTCTCACCTGGCTCCAGATCCTCTCTGTGCATCTGGGGTGGGTGAAAACAGCTTTTCCCATGCCTCTCTAGGAGTCTCTGGAGGCTGGGGGCAGCAAAAAAAGTCACTTCCTGTGTCCCACCGGGAGTTGGGAAATGGGCCGTTTCAGGCCTCCGGAGGCCCTCCCGAGGGAGTGGGGGAAGGCTGTTTTCACCCTCCCCAGATGCACCGAGAGGATCTTGGAGCCAGCTGAGAAGGAAAAACAGGCCTACCGGGCCCCTGCTAGGAGCAGGGGGGAGGAGAGTTGCGCATGCATGCGCAGGGCAGGGCACATAGAATTATGCATGTGGGGCACGTGCACGTGTAAACCTCCCCCACCCCCCACCCCTCCTAGCACGTGATGGCAAAAAGGTTAGCTATCACTGGTGTAGGGTCTCCTGCTTGGGCGGGGGGGTGGGTTGGACTAGATGACCTACAAGGTCCCTTCCAGCTCTGTTAATCTGTATCTGTATCTAAAGGTACAGGCTACTGCAATATATTGTGTCTGTCATATCTGCAATATATTGCCCCTCTGTAAACAGAAGGCTTGTGTTGGTGCCGTTTACAGTTTAGCCTTGTTGGCCTTAATGTTCCCTTCCAATTGGCTTTTTACCTTGAGTAAGCAGAGCCCTAATCACCTGTTCAATCAAGCCTCCCATTAGCATCCTTTGGGGGGGGGACTTCTATTCACCTTAAAAGGTATTCCTTGCAAATGGAATATGAAGAGGGGGAGGGGGGGGTCTTTAAGAAACCCCCCGGGTCACATTTGACAGCTTCTTTCAGGCCTCCTTCGGCTCTTGTGATTTGTAACCCCTGGTTTCAAGCTTAATGTGTTGCCCGAAGCCATGATTTATCCTGGGTGTAGTGAGAATTGTGGCTGATGTCAAAAAACCCCCCCTCTCTCGAAAGACGTCGCAAAATTTGGGGGCTTCAGTTCACAGATCACACCCGGCCTAAATGCTTTGACGGCAGCCCTGCGATCCCAGCGCTTTGTAAATCACCACGGATAGACTCAGACAACTATGGTTTATTTAACACAAACCATAACTCAGCCTGTCCTATCAGGCTTCAAGGTTAAAGCCGGTGGAGCTTAAGGGACCTACAGCTACTCACTCCCAAATAGGTAGCAGCTGCAGCCCTCCGCTGTTCCGGAGAATATGAAGTCAGGTTATTTAGACAGGCCAAGGACGAAAGGTTTCGTTTCCGTTTACATGGGTCTCTTCTTCAGGGAGAGTTCTGCGCTACGGTGAAGCTTGCATTAGACAAAGGGAATCCAAGGCTGTCTGTTTTCCCCCCTCCCTCCCTTCTAGCACTGATGATGTTACCTAGTTGGGTCATGAAATGTCTGCAAGAAAATAGCCAAGCTCAGAGAACATCAAGGGCCCCATAATTCCTCCTCCTCCTCCTCCTCCTCCTCCTCCTCCTCCTCCCTCCTCCCTCCTCCTCCTCCTCCTCCTCCTCCTCCTCCTCCTCCTCCTCCTTCTCTTTCCTTCTTCTTCTCCTCCTCCTTCTCCACCTCCTCCTCCTGCTTCTTCTTCCTTCCTCCTCTTCCTCCTCCTCCTCCTCCTCTTCTTTTCTTCTTTCTTCTCCTCCTCCTCCTCCTCTTCCTCTTCTTTCTCTTCTTCTTCTCCTCCTCCTCCTCTTCCTCTTCCTCTTCTTCCTCTTCTTCTTCTTCTTCCTCCTCCTTCTCCATCTCCTCCTCCTGCTGCTTCCTCTTCCTCTTCCTCCTCTTCCTCCTCTTTCTTCTTCCTCCTCCTCCTTTTCAAACTTGCCTTATTTAAATGCTCAAGGTGAAAAGGGGAGTATCCTTTGTCCGGAGAGCGTTCCCCCCCCCCCCCCAACTCGCGTGCCTTGCCAGCTTCCCCTGCATCACCCCCTGCCTCTTTTTAGCTCTGCCCTCGGTTTTGCAGAGAGCTTCCTGCTTCCATCCCCCCGGTCTCTTCGCCGTCTCTGGCCCGGGCTCCGCTCCTTTCTCTGCTGCCTGAATGGGCCAGCTGCGAGCCGGAGGAGCGCGCGCTCCCGGGGACGGTGGGGGGGGGGGAGCGAGAGCGGGAGCGCGCAGCAGGAGCAGAGAGAGAGAGAGAGAGAGAGGGAGGGGGACGACTCAGCCAGGGTCCTCCTCCTTCGCCTCTGGGACAAGAGGGGGGCCGGATTCGGTGACCCAAGTCATGCCGGGGGCGCGCATAAGTGGATGCCCGGGGTGAAGTAACCAACCAGGTGGGGGCATTCCGTGCTTACCTGCTTGGCGGACGGTGGAGAGAAAATTTGGCACCCCCCTGGTCAGCCCCCCCCCCCAACCAGTGTTGCGAGGCTTGCTTCCCCGAGACGAGAGAGCCTGGGGGCTACTAGTGAAGGCGTTGCAGGCAGGGAGGGGGGGGGTCCTAGTGAGGTGAAGGCGCATCCTGGCCTCGCTCGGCGCCCCCCCTCCCCGGTTCTCTGCTCCTTCCCAGCCCCCCGCTGGGCCAGGGGGTGAACACGGACCGGCCGTTCCCCTCCGAGCTGCCTGCAGGGCGCGCGTGGGAAAGCGCAAAATCTTGGGCGCACGGACCCCGAACCTCTGGAGGAGAGAGAGGGTCGCTCATCTAATCGGTATAGGAGGGGTCTCCGTCGAACGGGACTGTGGCCCGCGTGAGCTTCCTCCTCCCAAGAAGAAAGTTCGGCAGTTCGGGCGGTTCGAATCCCAAGTATAGGTCTCCTGTGGGAGCAGGGGGTTGGACTAGATGACCTTCAAGGTCCCTTCCAACACTGTTACTGTTAACTGAAAAAAAAAGTGTCCGCCGTTTGCCGTTGCTTTCTTCCTAGATGTCGGGTCCATCTTCCCCGCTGGTTTACGGCCCTGGGATTTCCTCGTGGTCTCCCATCCACGCTCCATAAGCCACCTCCGCTTTTTTGAAAAGCGGCAGACTCTGGGCCAAAGAGATCTTAGCTGACGCGGATGTTGGAAACGTGGGGAAGGCGGCCCCCGACAGACGCGCGTCCTTTGGGTGGGTGCGCCCCGCTCGTCTTGGATTCACAAGGAAAGGGACTAAAGCCGGGAGCTGCTCGGTCAAACGAAGAGGAGGAAGGTCCGGCGGGACCACGAGATGCCCCTCCCCCCACGCCTAATCGCCCCCTCCCTCGGGTCTGGCCGAGTTTCTGTTCCCACGCTTTCCCCATGCTCAGGAGCACGCTTTCCCTCCCATCTTCGGGGGGCAAACAGGTGGGGTCCCCTTTTCTTGAGTGGGCGAGGGCACGGGAGGTCGGGAAACCCGCCTCTTCTGAGTTGGAAGGGAGAGTGGAAAGTTTGGCCTCGCGGTTCCCCTCCCTCTCTCACGGGGTCTGGGGTGACAGTCCCCATCTTTCCCGACGAAACTCGGGAAAGCTCCGGCCACGCCCCCCTTCTAGACCCCGCCTCCTGCTCCTCCACGAACCGGCGAAGCTCTTGGGACAGTCAGTGGAAACGGAGACGAGCCGCTTAGGATAGCGCTTAATGCTTAGGATAGCGCTTAATGCTCGGCGCTGTCTGTTTGTCCTGGGACCCACCGGAGATGCAATAAGTGAGGCGGGGTCTCCCGGATGAAAGGAAGCCGAGCAGCCCCCCAAGGACCCCTTGATCTCTGAAGCCCCTTCTCCTGCCCCATGTGGGACAGTAACCCAGGGATGAGCTCTGCTTCCCCCTAACCCTAACCCTCCCTTTTTTCTCTTAGTCGCTGCCCCTTCCCCACCGGTTGGGCACATTAAAAGAGTTGTTTGTACAAGTTGGAAGGAGCCGCGCAAGCAGCCACGACTGTCCCCCCCCTTCCCCCCCCCCGCCTCCGAGAGACGGGCAGCAATGAAACCAGTCTCGTTTGCAGAGAGATTGAGCGGTCCGTCAATCTGTTTTGCGCATTTATATCCCCGCACATGTCCCTTTTTAATAATAATAATAATAAAAAAAAAACCCAAGACAGGTAAAACCACATATGTATAAAATAACAGAGCAACAGAGTCTTGAAAGGAGCCTTAGAGGTCTTGTAGTCTCACTCCCCAAGCAGGAGATCCTATCCCATTCTGAACAAGTGGCTGTCCAGTCTTTCTTGAAAACCTCCAGTGATGGAGCAGCCTTCTTCCTTCCTTCCTTCCTTCCTTCCTTCCTTCCTTCCTTCCTTCCTTCCTTCCTTCCTTCCTTCCTTCCTTCCTTCCTTCCTTCTTTCTATCTCTTTCCTTCCCTTTCCATCATCCTTCCTTCCCATCCTTCCTTCCTTTTCTTTCCATCCTTCTTATCTACTTCCTTCCTTCCTTCTTCCCTCCATCCATCCATCCATCCATTCATCCATCCATCTATCTTATTTATCTCAGAATCATAGAAACTTGGGGCTGGATGGGACCTTGGAGATCTTCTAGTCCAACCCCGAGCTCAAGCAGGAGGCCCTCTATCTTTCTGGACAAATGGCTGTCCAGTCTCTTCTTGAAAACCTCCAGTGTTGGAGAACCCACAACTTCTGGTGGCAAGCTGTTCCACTGGTTAATTGTTTATCTCTCTGTCAGGAAATTTTTTCCTTCATTCTAGGTGTGTCTCAGTTTCGGTCTGCTGGGTCTGGGGGCTGCGTTTGCCATTCTCCCCCCTCCTCATGTCTACCCTGCCTGGTTGGTGGCTTGTGGCTGATGGCTTGGATTTAGCTGGGAGGGGGCAGCAGGTGAGATGCTCAGCCATCAGCAGGCTGCTCACCTCTGCTGTCCGTTTATCCGCAGAAACTTCCCCTCGGACTGAAACACCCCCCCCCCCACCCCAACCCTCACCCTTGGCTTTGAAGCAATCTCTCTAATTTCTATCGCCTCCTGTGATTGAAACTATAATTTAGATTTTATTGCTTGCTCTCATTCTGACTGCTTGATATGAGTTTTTATTGCTCTCGGTTAGATCTTTATATAATTTATCATGTTTATCCGGCACCCCATCCGGATGTCTCGTGCAAGGACATTCAGGGTAAGAAGGTGGCCCATGAATCCATCCATCCATCTGTCCATCCCTCCCTCCCTCCCTCCATCAATATTAGTGTAGTTAACTTCGGAAGATTTCAAATCGGTGACCCCCATTAGTTACCTGGCCAACGAAGTGGGGGGGTTGGAGGAAAGGAGCTATGCCTGTGCTTATAAACAGGGTGGAAAACATTTCCTCTGGCAAGAAGGGTCTAATTAGCAGGAAAAGGAGGGTGCTGTTAAATAAGGGGGGGATACCATGAGAGAGGGTGCAGGGGAGAGTGCCTGGGAGAGGAGGGGGGAGGGGAGAGAGAGAGAGAGAGAGAGAGAGAGAGGGGGAGAGGGGTTCTCAGAGGGAGAAAAAATAAGTATTTTTTTTCAGTCTCCTGCCTCCTTCATGGCAAGTATGGATTTGTTTATCAGAAGGTAACTCTTGCAGATGGAAAAAGAAAAGATATTTTCCAGCAAGGAAGGAAGGAAGGAGAAAGAGGGAAGGAAAGTAGGAAGGAAGGAGAAGGAAGGAAGGAGAAAGGAGGAAAGAAAAAGGGGAAGGAAGGAAGGAGAAAGAAGGAAGGAAAGAAGGAAGGAAGCAGAAAGAGGGAAGAAAGGAAGGAGGAGGACGGAAGGAAAGAAGGAAGGAGAAGGAAGGAAGGAGAAAGAAGGAAGGAAAGAAAGAAAGAAAGAAGGAAGGAGAAAGAAGGAAGGAAAGATGGAAGAGAAGGAAGGAAAGGAGAGAGAGGGAGAGAGAAAGGAAGGAAGAAAGAAAGAAAGAAAGGGGGGAGAGATGGAAGGAAGGAAGGGAAGGAGGGAGAGATTATTTTCCAAGGATGCACAACAGTTCCCATCCTCCCAGCCAGGCTGGGCCCCCAAGGGCACCAGACTAAGGAAGTGTTCATCTGTTTCTTTTTCTTTTTTTCCCCAGCCCCAGAATTCTCCTCTCTTTGATTTTAACCACGTTACATGCCTGCCCTTATCCCCACTGAGCGCCTTCGATTGAATTAAGGCTGGGATTTATTCCTTCTCACCTTGCGGTTCTGATAGTGATCTGCCTGCCTTTGAGATCCACCTGGATTAAGCCTCTGGCTCTGATGTAGAGATGCTGCGGGGGTGGGTGGGGGGGGAGGAGGATGGGGATAAGGAAAGGAGACACGCAGAGAAGAAACTTGAAGGGGGGAAAAAAATGGGCAGGAGGGAACTGAGAAAGGCTCGGCTTCCAGTGGAGATTTGGTTGTCCTCAATCCGGTTAGAGGAGTTCCACTGTTGGTTTAGAAGAAGGAACAAGATCTGAGGCCTCCCCTGGAGGATGGTGGATTTTGAAAGGTCAGAGTTTCCTTTGTGTGAAGGCGGAAGAGGGTACCGGTGATTAATTTTGGAAAGGAGAGGGTGGAGGTTGGCTTGTAGCACCGTCAGTAGATCTTTGGACAGCTTTGTTCCTTCCACGTCGTAAAGCTATTAGCTCATTTGGCATGGGTGAATTTCTCTGTGAGTCTTGTTTCTCAATTTGCAACCATCCCCCCCCTCCAACCTTCCATCCATCCATTCCTTCGTCCCTCCCTCCATCCCTCCCTCCAAACTTCCATCCCTCCATCCTTCCATCCATCCATTCCTCCGTCCCTCCATCCATCCTACCTTCCATTCCTCCATCTTTCCATCCCTCCCTCCATCCTACCTTCCATCCATCCATCCATTCATCCCTCCCTCCCTCCCTCCCTCCCTCCATCCTACCTTCCATCCCTCCATCTTTCCATCCCTCCATCCTTCCATTCATCCATCCATCCATCCAACCTTCCATCCATTCATCCCTCCCTCCCTCCTTTCATCCATCCATCCATCCTACCTTTCATCCCTCCATCTTTCCATCCTTCCATCCTTCCCTCCCTCCATCCATCTCCTACCTTCCATCCCTCCATCTTTCCATCCCTCCCTCCATCCATCCTTCCATCCTTCCTTCCTTCCATCCACCCATCCATCCATCCATCCATCTATACATCCCTCCCTCCCTCCCTCCCTCCAAGCCAACTAGAAACCATCATAGTTTCAATAAAGGAGAATCTTTGTAGCTCAGGGTTGAAATGAAGGGACCTTGGTTCTCTCTGAGCTTGGTTTATTTCTTGAAGACCTTTCATGACCCAGACTAGGTAACGTCACCATCATAAAGGTTGCTTCTTTCCTTCTCCACCAAGCCAGCCACCAATTTGGGAGAGTTGACCAAACCCAAAGCCAGATCTGAAGGAAGCCGGATCTAAGAATATTCTGAAACTCAGATCCTTGCAGACGGGCTCTCGAGTGAGTGATGGGGGAATTCATTCTCCAGGCATTGAGGTTGGTGGAAGAAATGACAGGAACGTAGATATCCCTCGGACTTAAAGGAAACGTTGAATGACACGGAGAATTGAGGTATATTTAAGATGTCAGAGAGAGAAAAGAGAGGCAGGAGGAACTTAATTTTGCGGCAGCTAAGACGTGGCTTTAACTCCACTTTCTGGTTCTTGAACAATCTTGATAGATGTCAGTCGACAAGAAATCAGCAATACTTTAAAAAAGTGGAGTCATTTAACCCCTAGGTTAGGCAAGGAAGAGAACTGAAGGAAGCAAGCTTCTTGGAAGCCACTTAGGGGGGGAAAAGAAACCCTGGTTTTCTGCAAACTCAGGTGGATGTCCTGGAAGAATACAAATATTTGGGAGCAAGGCGAACCCAGATTTAAATTCCATCGGCTTTAAGGCGGCTTCGTTCAGCACAGGTATCACTGTTTAAAGAGAAGGTCTTTTTAAAAATGTTTTCTTGCTTTTTCCAGAATGTTTTTTTGATAAAATGTAAAAGTAGATTGAGGGGAGTCCAAAATGCTGAGATGGTTGACCATGCGGTCAAAACGTGGTCCCTTTTGTGGTGTGTTGACAGGCATAAAAAGGGAGCCAAGCTTCCGTCATGGCTTATGGCCCCCTTTTTGACTTTTTTTGCATCCTCACATTTCAGGAAAAACCCTTGTGATCCCAGAAAAATGGATGGGCCAGGCCGCACTTAAAAAAGTTAGCCAAACAATAACGACAGGTTACCGGCTACTGTGAATTGTCGGGTAAAAATGTTGCTTGGCAAAATTTGGTGTTTTGTCATGCTGGAGTGTAACAACTGGATAGTTTGTGCCAACAGTTCTCCTGAGCACATGCAAAGTGACTTCCTCTTGTCATTGAAGAGATGCCTCAGGCATCTGCTTTTCCTATGATTGAAGCTGGTGAAAAACGAGTTCTCTCTCCTCTCTCTTTTTTTTTTTTTTTGCTCTCTGTCTTCAAACACGGCGTGGCAACTTTGCCCAAGTGTCTCCCTTCCTCTTTTTTTTTCTAAGTTAGCTCTGTGAAATTGTGGAGAAGAAATTTATGCTCTGGAAGTCGAATTTAATAAAGAATGTAGAAAATTCAAGGCATGAAAGCAAAATTTTAACTTGTGATTGAAAGCTGGGATGGATGATCAGGACGTATTTAGGACGCGGCTGGAATTCTCATGCGCCTTTATGTACTTATTCCAGATGTGCTCTTGGGTTTGGCTTGCCATGATAAACCAATTAGCTCAATTGTGCATTTTTTAATAGTGTTGTTTGTTCAAACCGGAGTGGCATTATTAATTAAATTTTATGGCTGTTATGACATTTCTGGGTCCCTTTTATTTTTTATGACAGGGTTTGGGCTGGGGTTGTTTTTTTTTCTTTTTGGGGTAATTTCAACTGGGATTTTCCTTGTGGTTTTAGTCAGCTCCTTAATGTGCAGCTGTGATATTATGGAAGGAAGGAACGAAGGAAGGAACGAAGGAAGGAAAGAGAGGTAGAGGAAGGAGAGAGAGAGGAAAGAAAAAACAAAGAAAGGAGGGAATGAGAGAGATAGAGGAAGGGTGGAAGAAAGGGAAAAAGGAAGGAAGGAAAGAGAGTAGAGGGAGGAGAGGGAGGGAAGAAAAAGGAAAGAAAGGAGGGAAGGAGAGAGGTAGAGGAAAGAAGGAAGGAAAATAAGAAAGAAGGAAGAAAGAGGAAAGGAAAGATTGAAAGGGATAGGAAAGAAGGGAAGGAAGAAAAGTTTGAAAAAGATAAGAAGGAAAGTAAGAAAGAGAGAAGGAAGAAACAATTCATTGTAAGTACTATGAATTATTATTTAGGATTACACTTTTGGTATTCACAGCCTTTGGGACACTGAACAATTTTTATTTCCTTCGGAAATAAACGGGCGGCTGTTTTAATGTGAGCCTCGCAGCCTCTGACAAAAACTGCACAAACCATCGCTGGCTGACCACACAAAAGATGCCACCCCCAGGGCTCCATCTGGTGCAGCTCCAGCGATGCCAAGGTCACTCTTTACGATGGGGACGGACGGAGGCAATCTCCAGCTAGCCGGTCGCTTCGTCCTGCCTCCAGTGGCTCCCTGCCACCCTCGGGCCAAGAGCGTTTTCCGGCGCCTTCGTTGCAGTTAACTGGAATTTTGCTGCATGATTATTACTTCTCCAGATTGGTGTTTTTTGCAGCCTCTTCCTCAACTTTCCCCAACGGGGGTTCCTGTCCCCATAGGAGCTGGGGGGCAGAGATGGCCGGTGGATGATGGCACCCAGGCCCTCCGTGAAAGCATCAAGAAATGCTTTCCCTGGTCACCCACATCAGTCCGGTTGCTTAATCAGAGGAGATTGATTAATTGCTGGGATTAAACCCTGAGCCTCCGGATGAGTAAAAGAGGAGCAAAAAAGGGTGACACGATCTCGGTCTGTTTTGCCCTGACTTTAACCCAGTCTCTCCAATCGAGCGCAGGGGTGGTGTCGAAGACTGTTGTGACTGATTAGCCTGACTAGGTGGCTCCGTGGCTAAGACGCTGAGCTTGTCGATCAGAAAGGTCGGCCGTTCGGCGGTTCGAATCCCTAGTTACAGGTTTCCTGCGTGAGCAGGGGGTTGGACTGGATGACCTCCAAGGTCCCTCCCAGCTCACTTGTTACCTGATTTTTGCAGTCTTTTGCGGTTGCAGGTCACTGTTTTTCAGTGCCTTGTCCCTGTCTTGTTCACGCTTTGGTGTAATCTCAAACGGTCATTAAATGGATGGTAGCTAAGTCGAGAACTCCTATATGGGGCCTTTCAGTTGTGCCGCTTTTGAGCTTCCCCGATCCATCACTAGCAGCAGGGACTATTGGTGTGGCTGCCTAACATTTCTGGAGAACAACAGGCTGAGGAATGCTTCCTCCTCCTCCTCCCCCTCCTCCCATTCTCCTTTTCCTCCACCCTGAAAGCCCCCCTCCCTTCTAGCACTGATGATATTACCTAGTTGGGTCAGGAAACGTCTGCAGAAAAACAGCAAGCTTGGAGAGCAAGGACCCCATAGTTCTCTTCCCCCCCCCTCTCCTCCTCCATTCCTCCTTCTCATCATTCCTCTTGGGGAGGGTCTTTCCTTGGTTGGAGAGCACCAAGGACCCCATAATTCTTCTCCTTCTCCTTCTCCTTCTCCTTCTCCTTCTCCTTCTCCTTCTCCTTCTCCTTCTCCTTCTCCTTCTCCTTCTCCTTCTCCTTTTTCTCCTCCTTCTCCTTCTCCTCCTTCTCCTCCTCCTCAATCTCCATTCCTCCTAGGGAGGGTCTTTCCTTGGTGGAGAGCACCAAGGACCCCCATAATTCTTCTCCTCCTTCTCCTTCTCCTTCTCCTTCTCCTTCTCCTTCTCCTTCTCCTTCTCCTTCTCCTTCTCCTTCTCCTTCTCCTTCTCCTTCTCCTTCTCCTTCTCCTTCTCCTTCTCCTTCTTCTTCTCCTTCTCCTTTTTCTCCTCCTTCTCCTTCTCCTCCTTCTCCTCCTCCTCAATCTCCATTCCTCCTAGGGAGGGTCTTTCCTTGGTTGGAGAGCACCAAGGACCCCATAATTCTTCTCCTTCTCCTTCTCCTTCTCCTTCTCCTTCTCCTTCTCCTTCTCCCTTCTCCTTCTCCTTCTCCTTCTCCTTCTCCTTCTCCTTCTCCTTCTCCTTCTCCTTCTCCTTCTCCTTTCTCCTTCTCCTTCTCCTTCTCCTCCTCCTCCTCCTCCTCCTCCTCCTCCTCCTCCATCATTCCTCCTGGGGAGGGTCTTTCCTTGGTTGGAGAGCACCAAGGAACCCATAATTCTCCTCCTCCTCCTCCTCCTCCTCCTCCTCCTCCTCCTCCTCCTCCTCCTCCTCCTCCATCTCCATTCCTCCTGGGGAGGGTCTTTCCTTGAATGCCCGGAGAGCCCGGGGTGAGTGGGGCCTTGGCTGGAAGGCTTGAACAGCTGAAGTCGGGCTCTCTAGTCTAATCAGGTGAGCTTTTTAAGAACGTTCTGCTTTGCAAATGTCACTCGGCCGCTCGGGAATCCATCAAAACGCGTGGCAGCTGGCTTAATCATTAATCATCGGGCATCACTGAAATGAAGTCATCAGAACAAACGCTGACACCAGCAAAGTGTCACCACCATCACGGTGGCTGGCGGTGTTTTTCGTTGTGCTGCGGGGTAATGCTCCAGTCCACGAAAGGATCTGGCAACCGCTCTCCCCCTGCGGATCTGGGTTCTACCTCATTAGCTTTTAAAGGGTGCTCAGCACAAGCCCACGGCTCTGGAAGGAGCCACGCTGGGACGAGAGGATAGCTGGGTTCACACATTAGGCAGCTCCGTAAACCACGGTTTAGAAGAACGGTTGGTTTCACCCAATATTGTGTAGTCGGCTTGCTTCAGGCAGCCCACAAACCACAGCCTGGGTTTTGTATTGTTGTGGAGCTGGTGTGAACCCAACCAATTGTGGTTTATTTGGTAGAGGCAAAGGAGCCAGGGTTTGTTGCGATGTCAGAATCCAGTCTTAGCTCAGTCTCAAAGACCACATCATGGCTTCACGCGATGTGGGATCCAGATGGTTTAGCACGGGGCCCAACACTCTCAAATGGTGTTTCTCCGTCTTGTCGACTTGAAGAAGTGTGGACTACAATTCCCAGAGTTACCCAGATAGTCATGTTCCCCACTGAGAAACCTGGGAGTTGACCTCCAGCCACCTTAAAGTTGGCCAAGTTGAGAAATGCAGCTGTCTTAAATTTTCCCTTCTTTCACTGGGGGAAAAAAAGTCGCAGAAGGCCAAGGTTGGCCCCATCATTGAAAAGAGGGTGGGGGAACAGAGTCACGGATCCTTCATCTGGCTGGGGAATTCTGGGAGTTGGAGTCCACACACCTCTTCAAGTGGACAAGGTTGAGAAACATTGAAATATAGCCTTCAAAAAAACCCAAAACCCCACGATCTTTCTGTCCCACCCTAGAAGATGGTCTCCAGACATCTTTTTTTTTTTTTTTTAATTTGATTTATATGCCGCCCTTCTCCGGAGACTCAGGGCGGCTTACAATGCGTTAAGCAATAGCCTTCATCCTTTTGTATATTTATACAAAGTCAGCTTATTGCCCCCACAATCCGGATCCTCAATTTACCCACCTTAGAAAGGATGGAAGGCTGAGTCAACCTTGAGCCTTGGCGAGATTCGAACCAGCAGAAATTGCAGGCAGCTGGTCTTAATAACAGGGTGCACTAAACCACTGTACTATCAAGGCTCTTCTCAGCCTTCTTCAGATAAAATGAAAACTGAGGACCCTGATGTCCTTATCCCTCAGTAATCTCTGTTGTATTTAAGACCATCTTGGACAACAGAACTTCCACCCAAGGAAAAACGATTTTGCCCTCTGCAAAAATCAGACTTCCAGCTCTCTGCAGGAGCTGAGCCTTCTCCTTGAATTCTGTCCAATCTCTAAAACTCTAAATGATCTGGCACAGCATGTCAAGGTTGAGAGACTCTACTCTCTTCTACTGCAACCTCTGTTGGTTAGACTGAAGGTTCTCTAGAACTTGAGGTCCACTTCCATTTTTTTGCTTTTCTGGACTACTTCTGAAGATTACTGAGCATCTGCTTAAGTTCCGTTGAAAGAATTAGCAAAGGGGTGGGTGGGAAGATGCTGACCTCAACCCGTGGTTGGGTGCTACAGGGATGTCCATGGGAGTGCCAAGAAAGTCTAGATGGCTTCCATAACCATGTGAGTCTGTCCCATTTTCACGTGCAGTTTTCATCAGACAGTTGCAGTTGCCATCTTCAATTCTTTGACCCATCTCCGCTTGGCAGGTGCATCTGAAGTGGTAGCAAGATGCTTGCTCTACTATCCAAAGATGCCAGTTTATGGATTCCTGGATTTGGTTTCTCAACCATTGAGACCTCACGACTCTTGGTGGGGCCCGTACCAATCCCAGGCCTCCCCCACAGAAAAGATCCTTAGGAGAAAAGATCCAGAGAGATGCTCCCAACAATGTAATCCACCCAACGCTAGATGGATCCAGGAGTCTTCCCTTTTAGAAGATCACCTGGTGGTACCCACAAACACAATGGATGCTCTTGACTCATGGCCCACCTTGAAGGAATATTTGCTTTTCCTTTTGTTAAGTTCTGGCCTGGCTTCAAATTTCATTTCTTGGTTACATAAATTCTTTCCCACTTCTAGCTTACTTTGGCCAAAGCTGGTAGCTTCTAGCTAGGGAGAGAAGCTACAGATCCCATCATCCTATACAGCATGGAGGACTATGCTAGCTGTGAAAAATGGGGATTGTTGTCCTGGATAGTGCCCACAAAAATGAAGTTCTTTCATCTAAGTCCCCCCCACCCCCACCCCAATGCTGAGAAGTCCCCATTCTGGTCCAGAACTGGCCCTTTTGAGTTCTCCCACCTGAGTCTAAATCTCATTTTTGCTCCGGTCTTTGAAAACGTTTCCGAGCCTTGTGGAAATTTAGCTTTTATGAAGTCAGGAGAGCATTTTAACCGGTGACAAACGATCCCAGCCGTCCATAAATCTTCCTCTGGTGAAAGGCCTCTTTAATTCCGAAAGCGGCCGAAGAATCAGATTTGCATAGCGGAATTATATTGGAAGTGCGAGGAGGAGAAGATCGGCGGCAGATGAGACTTTCCAAGGAGAACATCTCATCAGGAAATCCAGAGATTGCGTCGGAGGCCGAGGGCGAAAAGTTTTCTTTTAAAAATAAAACAAAACAACACTCAACAGACATTTGGGGCTCAATGGTGGTCATAGGTTGAGGACCACCTGTATATAAAACTTGAATGGAATGGAATGGAATGGAATGGAATGGAATAGAGTAGAGTAGAGTAGAGTAGAGTAGAGTAGAGTAGAGTAGAGTAGAGTAGAGTAGAATAGGAA
Organism: Pituophis catenifer annectens; assembly: GCF_029215685.1. Taxonomy (NCBI): domain Eukaryota; kingdom Metazoa; phylum Chordata; class Lepidosauria; order Squamata; family Colubridae; genus Pituophis; species Pituophis catenifer. The sequence continues at coordinate 139,124 of NW_027256951.1, read as the reverse complement.
TACAGTAGAGTAGAGTAGAGTAGAGTAGAGTAGAGTAGAGTAGAGTAGAGTAGAGTAGAATAGGAATGAGTAGAGTAGAGTAGAATAGAAGAATAGAATAGAATAGAATAGGAATAGAGTAGAGTAGAGTAGAGTAGGGTAGAGTAGAGTAGAGTAGAATAGGAGTAGAATAGAGTAGAGTAGAGTAGAGTAGAGTAGAGTAGAGTAGAGTAGAGTAGAGTAGAGTAGAGTAGAGTAGAGTAGAATAGAGTAGAATAGAGTAGAATAGAGTAGAATAGAGTAGAATAGAAGAATAGAATAGAATAGAATAGAATAGAATAGAATAGAATAGAATAGAATAGAATAGAATAGAATAGAATAGAATAGAATAGAATAACAGAATTGGAAGGGACCTTGGAGGTCTTCTAGTCCAACCCCCTGCCCAGGCAGGAAACCCTACACCACTTCAGACAAATGGTTATCCAACATCTTCTTAAAAATTTCCAGGGTTGGAAATGTTTGTATGTTGGAAATGTATGTATGTGCAAGGCAACACGCCCCCCCTTCTGTGCCGTGTTCCCTCCCCCTCCCCCAATTCCTTTTTGAAAAGAAATTAATGTAACTCATCCTCATTTTTCACCAGCCACCATTGTTTTAATAACAAGCAGAGGCTATGAAATAATGAACGGTGTCGTCGTTTTGGGTGCCGTACCCTCTGGTGTGTTATAAATCTAATTTGCTGGAGGAGGAGGAGGAGGAAGGAGGGGCGGGGGTGTTTCTTGCACGGAAATGATATAATGCACTTTTTCATTTTAATTAGTTCAGGATGAATTAGAGCGAGACACAATACACTTGTAATCTTGGCGATGAAGTCCCCCGCCCCGGTGCAGGCACTTCTCCGAAAGGGTAAAGAACAGTTTCCCAACAAGAAATATCCCTTCTCCTCCACTTTAAATCTCTCTAATAATTATTTACAATTTTTCCTAATTATTTACAACGAGGCGAGAGATTTAAAGGAGGAGACCCAAGACGGTGGGCTTCGGAAGGCCGGAAGACGGAAATTGAAATTAGAGTTGGGTGCAAAGCAGGAAGATGCGATGGCGGAAATGGTGAAAGGTTTACGGAAGGAAATATTCCTGCAGCGGTGTTCGGTACCCAAAGGAAAATAGGTTGTACTATGTAGCTGCAATGGCTTTTCCCCAAACAGCTTTTCCTCTGGGCCAAGTTAGGTATGCCTGATGGGTATTGTGGTCCAATGACTTTTGTATTTCCTGAGTGATTTGGTGGGAGAAGATATGAACAGGTCCAATTTAAATCTGAATGAGAAGCTCATGAATTTGAGATTCCTTCTTTCCTTTGTTCCTTCCTTCCTTCCTTCCTCCCTTCCTCCCTCCCTTCCTTCCTTCCATCCATCCATCCTTCTATTCTTCCTTTTCTTTCCTTCCTTCCTTCCCTCCATACTCTCTTTTATTTCCTTCCTTCCTCTTATTCCCTCCCTCCCTCTCTCCCTTCCTTCCTTCTTTCCTCCCTCCCTCCCTTTTATTTCCTTCTTTCCTCTTATTCCCTCCCTTCCTCCCTTCCTCCCTCCTATTTCCTTCCTTCCTTCCTTCCTTCCTTCCTTCCTTCCTTCCTTCCTTCCTTCCTTCCTTCCTTCCTTCCTTCCTTCCTTCCTTGTCCACATTCACAAAGTGCAGCCTCAAAAGATCTCAAGAGAATAATGGTTGCTTTCCATCTTAATAAGAGTATTGCCCTTTGCCGCCCAAAGCTTTGTGTTTCAATTGTCCAGCCTGGGAAATGGTCCAAAATATTCTCTCTAAATAAGGAACGCCACTGAGTCTGTCCTTGCTGCACCTATTATTTCCTTTCCCCTTTTTCTTCTGGAAGTCCTCACCCTCCCCACTCTAGGCTGGGAACCAACCTTCAATGGCAGAGATTTTGGTGCTTCCCTCACACAAGCTGTGGCATCTCAGGAAATAATTCCACTCTTCCTAAAGTCTCCCTCGGGCAAACTTTAGGTATGACTAAGGTTTATTCAAAAGGTTTGTAGTTCCATCTTTATTTCCTTCCGAAGATTCTTGGAGAATCTTCATTAAAGCTGCTTCCCTCAACGTGAACAATGAAAGTGCTGTATAATCAATCAAGAACAGATCATTTCTTCTAATAAGAAACACTTTGGAACAATATCCTTTGTAATTAGCCGTTGTCACTGCTTGTTCTATCACTCCAAGAGCTGAGATGTTCCTGGGATGTATTTGCCAACAGAGTTTTTAAAAATAGACTCGGCACAGAGGAAAGCAGAATATAAACAGTCCAAAGTCCACGGCCTTCACGTCAGCTCCCTAGCTTGCATATCCCATGACCGTGTCGGAGGTCTGAGGAAACCTGGGGCCTACAGTTACTGTTGGACCACAGATCCGTCACTCCCAACAGCTGGAGCTCCTGGGAGTTGTAATTCAACAGCATCTGGAGGTTGCTTACCCAAAGAATCGGAAGGTAAAATGGAGATGGGGCCAGAGAGGTAGAGTGGGAACATCTTGAGATGATCGGTCACAGTCGAGAACTGGTGGACACGAGTGCTGCTCAGCCTTTGAACTTCAGCCGGCAGTCTTCTAAATGTCAGAACTAGCTCCATTCACCCAGACTCATCAGAAAGGGGTATACAAAGAGCTTTCTTTTGCAATTGAATCTTCCTTGGACAACGTGGTCTTCAAAAAAGAAAAGAAAAAAGATCCAATCAGGCCTTACAAAAGCAGATTCCTTTAAGGAAGTCGGTTGTCTGGTCTGTCCTGCACATCACAAGTCAAAATGACCATGGAGGTTGGTTTCCAGTAACAGGAGGGGAATACCAGTAAGAATTGGGTGTCAGGTCTGGAAGCCATCTTTTGCATTGGATCTTCAGGTCTGCCACGTTTAGTGCTGGGGGAAACTGGGAAGGGGGATTATATGGAGTCAGGATGATATGTAGTCATAATAACATTCCTTTCTCAGAGAGTCAAGGACATCTTGCCCTGCACCTGGAGGGCTGGAACTGGGAGGCATCTCCAGTTGGAACGGTGCATTGATTGTACCTTGTGATGGACATGTGGATGTTGGGCAGGGACTTGGACTTTCCTTTGGGTGGAGAAAACCTGGAAGCTTTCAGATTCGGGTTTTCTCAGATGTGCCAATATGACATCTCTAATAAATAAAATGGAACTTTGAGGAACCTCTAGCCTCAGAGTCTTCTTTCGTTAGGGGTGTTACTTGGAACTCTGACATTGGGCAGATTCCACCGTGGACGTGACCAGGAACCACATCATCAATGAAGCACGTTAGATCTTTTTTTCCTCCTTCCTACAAGGAGTAGAAGATCACTACTTTAAAACCAGAACAGTTAAAGTTGTCTCTTGTTCTGGGCTGTGCATGAGATGAAGGCAATGTCAATGGGAGAGGGTATTAGGAAGATGGTTACCAGGATATAGCCAATATCCATAGTATGATTAGAGAAACGAGAAGATAAGCCCAAACTCTTGTATAGGCGTATTGATATTTTATCAAAGAGTGTTTGTGATATATATTTAGTGGGCATTTCTGGACTTAAGTAAGAAACTGTCTTTCTTATCTGTATCTTCAAGATGAGAGCTGGGGTTATCTCTTCCGCGGTACATCATCTCTTGGATTGGCATAAATAATTCCAGGCAATTGGGAGATTAAAGTTCCTCAGATGTACCAAATGTGAGAAGACAACTTTTAAAAAGAAAGAAGGCTGCTGTAGGTTTATGAAGAGAGCCGTCTGCAGGACCCTTGGACGCTTTTGGGGGCGTTTCTCACAATGTAAAAAAGGGGAGCATATTTGATTTTGGTCATTATTAGGCTTCCGTTTGTAGGACTGTTTCTTTCTGTAGTTATTTGCAAGGCAAACCTGTGCCAGGTGTCTTTGGGCATGCTTTCGTGCTAAACGGTAAGTGGATTGGCTTGAAATGCAACAATAATAATGATAAAAGTTTGTCATTGTCAGAATTTTGCCTCCACTTTCAATTGTGGGCTTTATTTAGCCTTACTGAGTTTATTTGATTTACTTATTTAGCGCATGACATCTATAGATCAGTGATATACAACACTAATAAAACACATATATACAGACACAAATATGTTTATATAAAGCATCAGTTATAGATAGATAGATAGATAGATAGATAGATAGATAGATAGATAGATAGATAGATAGATAGATAGAGTAGATAGATAGATAGATAGAGAGATAGAGAGATAGAGAGATAGAGAGATGATAGATAGAGATAGAGAGATGATAGATAGATAGATAGATAGATAGAGAGATAGAGAGATGATAGATAGAGATAGAGAGATGATAGATAGATAGATAGATAGATAGATAGATAGATAAATAGATAGATAGATACAGTAGATAGATAGATAGATAGATAGATAGATAGATAGAGAGCTAGAGAGATGATAGATAGAGATAGAGAGATGATAGAGAGATAGAGAGATAGAGAGATGATAGATAGAGATAGAGAGATGATAGATAGATAGATAGATAGATAGATAGATAGATAGATAGATAGATAGATTAGATAGGTAGATAACGATAGATAGATAGATAGGCAGTTAGAAAGAAAGAAAGAAAGAAAGAAAGAAAGAAAGAAAGAAAGAAAGATAGATAGATAGATAGATAGATAGATAGATAGATAGATAGATAGATATGATAGATTAGGTAGGTAGGTAGGTAGATAGAGGCAGGCAGGCAGGCAGACAGACAGACAGACAAATGACAATACAATATACAAGATAAAATATTAAATTAAGGTAAAAAAAACCATAATAAAATCATAATGTGGTGCCATAGATTTGCAATAGGATAGATGTCATGACTCTGTGGTGCCTTATTGAGTGAAGGCATTTATTAAAAGAAATCAAAATTCTATTTATATGGGCAAATATGTCAGAATGTAAGCCGTGAACAGGCCAAGCTTATCATCTGTAGATGCTGGGTTACTGCAGAGAATTTTGTGAGCGCCCAGAAGCCTTTATCGTTACCCCAGAGTCGAAATCCATGAATATATTTTTCTAGATTGATGGCTGTTGAAAACTCAGGTTGCCCCCCCCCCAACCTCTCCCATCCGTGCAGGTTGCGAGAAGCCTCTCTCCAGCTGCAAATGTCAAGATATGGATTCAAACCACCTGTCAGATAGTCAGAAACCGGTGTACCAAATAGATTTCACACTTGAAACAGCTGTTTGTGTTAGAAAGAGAGGGGGAAAAAACAACAACAACCTGCATGGCATACCTTGGCTTCGACACATCCCAAGCATTCAAGCATATTTATTTCAGGGGGTTATTTAATGGGGTTTCTCCAGGGGAAATAGCTCTTCTTTTTATCGGTAGGAACCGGGGGAGACAATTGTACAGATCAGGACAATCTCCCGTTAATGAGAGACGTGAAGTGTAAGGACTTTGGCGGCCGCGATAGCTCGTTCGGAAAAGTGGGAGACAGGTGGGGAAATCATCCTCAGAAAAAGGAAATAATTGGAGGGCCCCTAGGCCTCATTTGCTAGCTTTTTTGCCAAAGGATCAAATGGATTCTGAAGTTTTAGAAGACCGCTTTCTCTTGTCAGCAGGAGTGAGTTGAATTGAGGGAGCTCTTGTTGTTGTTATTTGAGGAAGCCGCAGACAGAGTTGTTGCATGAAACTGTCAGCCTCTCAAGTTGCCGAGACAGGAAAACACGACAGGATGAGCTAATTCTACTTTATTATTAGCCTACATTAATAGAAGCTCGCAAGTCTGAAATTACAGGTCTCCTGCTGTCTCTTTTATAGGCTGATAATTTTGGGTAGATCCTTTCCAAGTTTCTTTCTCTGGCCATTAACTCAGTTGGGAGCTCCTCCTTCTCATCAGTCTCTCTCTCTCTCTCTCTCCCTCTTCCTCCCCCTCCCCTATCTCTTCCTCTTTCTCTTTTTCTTCCTCTTTCTCTTTTCCTCTCTCTCTCTTTCTTCCTCTTCTTCTCTCTCTCTCTCTTTCTTCCTCTTCCTCTCTCTCTCTTTCTCTCTCATACTCTCTCTCTCTCTCTTTCTTTCTTTCTTTCTTTCTTTCTTTCTTTCTTTCTTTCTTTCTTTCTTTCTTTCTTTCTTTCTTTCTTTCTTTCTTCCTCTTCCTCTCTCTCTCTCTTTTTCTTCCTCTCTCTCCCTGAGAATGTTCTCCAAGGTGTTGATTCTTTCATTTAATTAATTTAATTTAATTAATTAAATTTATATGCCGCCCCTCTCCAAAGACTCAGGGCGGCTGAGTCTTCTTAAATGGCTTCACTTTCATGTGTGAATCTCTCTCTCTCTTTTTCTTCCTCTCTTCCTCTCTCTCTCTTTCTTTGTCTTCTTCTCTCTCTTTTTTTCTTCTTCTCTTTTTCTCTTTTTCTTCCTCTCCTTTCCTCTCTCTCTTTCTTCCTCTTCTTCTCTCTCTCTTTTTCTTCCTCTCTTTTTCTTCCTCTCTCGCCCTCATCCTCTCTCTTTCTTTCTTCCTTTTCCTCTCTCTCTTTTTCTTCCTCTCTCTCTCTCATCCTCTCTCTTTTTTTCTTCCTCTTCCTCTCTCTCTCCCTGAGAATGTTCTCCAAGGTGCTGATTCTTTCATGAGTTTTCTTAAATGGCTTCACTTTCATGTGTGAATCTCTCTCCCTCTCCTTCTCTCTCTCTCTCCCACCTTCCCAGGTTATTCTCACATTCCTTTACAAAACCTTTCCCTTGAGGGAATTTTGATTCTGGGAATTAAGAACAGAAAGTTGAGGTGCACCAGAATAATCTATGACCCTTGTCATAGATGAGATGGAGATGAGTCCTCCAGCAGAAAAACATTCAGAGATGCTGTGGGCAACCTCACCTGTAGGCCAGGGGGTTCTTCTGGTACCCGTGGATCAGTGAGATGTTGTCTGTGGGTGGAGACAAAGCCAGAACCGATACCTGCTCTAGCTCCCGTATTATAAGTGTGATGTTTTCTCAGCTACACCGAAGAGGAGAATATTGTCAATCTGGTTGGGAGTCAGATATGCTATAATTAATCAATTCCCTTGAATGAATTATTGAAACCATAGTTGTTTTCATTATCTCTCTTCATTTGACCACTCTTTTGTTGTCCGTGACCAGCTCCATTTTCAGATGAAGGCAGGGCAAACATCCCATGAAATCATCATGAAAATGGCAAAATATGTGTTGTTGACAGGATGACATCTTGATGCACATTGACATCACAAGGACAAGTGCAGGATCCTTAGGATTTTCACATCTGATAGTGCTATTAAATTAGACGGGTATTAGGTTGACCCATCCATTGGCTGTTTCTGAGCACCAGGTGTGAACTGTGAGCCTCCTTGGCCCCGTGTAGACTTATAATATTTCCTTCTTTACTAGGGGGACATTTGAGCTCTGAGATACACTACCAAGAATCAGTGTTGGTCATCAACCTGATTGGCTTTAATGGGAAGCTCTAAGCTCATTGTTGCCTACCATAGCAGAAGACTGGGTTTAAATTCTTACGATGCTTGGGACCTTCAACTCTTCTGCTAAAAAAATGCAAAAGTATTTTGTCCATGTAACATCTGCCTGTCCCTTTTAGAGGTGCGGTTTTGACAGGTTGCAAAGTCCAACTTTTCAGGACCTGGATGGACCATTGTGCACCCCAAAATTGTGAAGGTCCCCTCCCTGTTAGTATTTAGGAGGTCCCTTAAAAACAATGTTTTTATGCAGCAGTTTAAGTGCCGTCGTTATGCTTGAGTTAGGGTTGTGTTATTTAGCCTTTTTTTTGATAGGGTCTGTAGGAAACTGGTACCCTTTTTTTGATAGCAATGACTGAGCTGCAAGTTTCATAATTATCGACTGCATTCTACCACGGTTTATGATTCGTGCAGCATGCAAATGAAGTAAAAGAATAAAGGAGGGTGCATTTAAGGCAAAGAGGCCAAAAGTAATTAGGCACTTTTTATGCAGGAGGTCAAAAAGAGAGATTTGCGGGGGGGGGGGGGGGGGGGGAAGGGAGAGGTTGTTTTCGATTAGGATGCAGCTAACGGCGTATGAAAATTGTGGAGAATTTTCCAGCAAAGGTTACCTTTTTAAAAACCCGATTTGCTAATTGAAACAGGCGGAAAACGGATTAGGGAATGCTTGTTTGGCAACCCTGGCACGTAAGAAGCTGCAACGAGAAGCCAAGGCCTGGCCTTGTTTATAATATTCTGGGGTAAGAGACCTTGCTAAAGATTAAAACCGTAAGACGATATTTCACAAAACGATCAAATGTGCAGCTCGGCACGGGCTCAACCCTGACCGAAAGGACATTTAATCCAAGGCAGCCTTGCCGTGAGCCGGCTGGAAAATCTCATTTGACCATATTAGTTGATGGATAAAAGGGATTAATTGTCCCGTTGGTTAAATTGTCTGTCAGGGGCCCTGGGAAGTGGTCTGAAGCGAAAAACGACTCTTGAACGAAGCGTCGCTTTGAAAATGTGATCCGCAGGTCACGAAGGAGAGATCTCCGATATTGTCCCTTGTCGCGTAACCGAAGGCTACGACTGACCGTTCATTTCGCCATGGGAGATGGGAAACCAGCGAAACGGATTAAGAAAATAAAAGAGGGGAAATCGATCTATTGTTGGGACAGGTATTCGATTCCATAAAAGGAACAGGATACATCTGGCCTGGCTTAGAGGACCCTTTGGGGTGGAAGAGTTGTTAAACTAGGGAGACATTCATTTTCCATTGTTCTTGAGGATTTGGTGAGGAGTTAGTTCTGGATATATTTTTTTATTAAAAAGTTTTTTATTTATAATACAAATTAAAAACAACGGACATAGCGTGACATCTCCGGTTTAAACATTTTCATCAAATTTTGTCATATAGTTGATACACTTCTCTATACATATTTACACTAATTATCACATTTCAAATATATATATTCTTTCATCCATATAGGTTATATCGATATCTAATTCAATCGTATCTGTCATAACAAATTAGCATAAAAACTTCCAAACATTTTACTCGTCAACGGTCCTTTATCCCAGCATTCCTCCTCCTTTCCAGCCAATAATAACATTTGTAGTTCTGGATATTTTCTTCTTGTTGTTTTTGCAAAGTGAGTCTACTTTAGGATTCACATTTTGGTGTCTTCATGACTCTAAATGGCAGAAAACCATGCGGATAATTTTTGACAAATCTGGTCAAAAGAGTTTGGAAGGCCTTCAGCAGTGTTTTTCTCAACCTTGGCAAGTTGAAAATGCATTGACTTCAACTCACAGAATCCTCCAGGTGATCGTTCCTCAATGAGATCTGATACACATTTTTGTTTTTTTTTTCCTGAAGGGACCCAAAATCAGGACTGGAAATTTTCCATGGTTTCTTGCCCAGTTTTTATTGGGCAAATTGCTTTGGTCATGTAAGGTTTTTATATTATCTTCTTCTCTTGGAAAGGCACTTCATGTTACATTCTGTGAAATCTTTTTGGAGCACAGAAGGTAGATTAACAATTTTTAAATTGATTGAAATGGGAAATGATGCCTGAGAGGACTGAACAGATTAATGTCTAAGGGCCAAACCCCAAATGGTGATGAAAAATGACAATTTGAAGGAGAGGATAAACTGATAGAAGCCAGAAGAAGGAGGAATATTAGTTTACTATTACTTGACTCCATACTGTATATAACCAATGACTATAAGTAGTAGATTCAGTGTTGTTTAGTGTTTATATTTTTATTTTTATTTATTTATTTGTCGAGTACGTATTAGATAATATATATAAGTATAAGCATGAATTGAATACATAAACTGAATACAATTAAAGGGAACATTAGGACAGGGACGGAAGGCACGCTGGTGCGCTTATACATGCCCCTTACAGACCTCTTAGGAATGAGATGGAGTCAACAGTAGACAGTCTGAAGTTAAAATTTGGGGGGTTTTGGGATAAAACCACAGAGTCAGGTAGTGCATTCCAGGCATTGACCACTCTGTTGCTGAAGTCGTATTTTCTGCAATCGAGTTTGGAGCAGTTCACTTTAAGTTTGTATCTATTGTGTGTTCATGTATTGTTGTGGTTGAAGCTGAAGAAGTCGTTGACAGGTAGGACATTGTAGCAGATGATTTTATGAGCTATGCTTAGGTCATGACGATGGCGGCGTAGTTCTAAATTTTCTAAGCCCAAAATTTCAAGTCTGGTGGCATAAGATATTCTGTTGTGAGCAGAGGAGTGGAGGACTCTGCTTGTGAAATATTTCTGGACATGCTCAATTGTATTAATGTCCGATATGCGGTGCGAGTTCCAGACAGATGAGCTGTATTCGAGAATTGGTCTAGCAAATGTTTTGTATGCTCTGGTTAATAGTGTAATATTACCGGAGAATATAGTTCAAACAATGCCGTAATGCAGGGATGGGCCAACCTTGGCAACTTTAAGACTTGTGGACTTCAATTCCCAGGAATTCCCCAGCCAGTGTGTGTTTTCAATTTAGGCCCAGTGTGTTTGGTGAACCATGGCTTCTGTTTTACCGTCTTGTGTGAACCCTGACTGTTGTGGCTTATTCAACATAAACTAGGAGGTGGAAGACACCTTTCCCCTTCAAGAACTGCTGGACAACAACCTCCATAATCCCCAGCCCACAAGGCCAACGCTGAAGGATGCTGAGTAGTCTTCCCCAGGATCTTTTCGGGCTCTTGAATTTTTTATTTTTGTCTTTTAACTAGCAAGGCTCTGGATATGGTGCTCTGCTTTTGATTACCCTAAACATCCTCTTTATGCGCTCTTAAAAATAACAACTTAGCTGTTCCAAAAGGTGTCAGGCTAAAATTTTGTACCGTACATCATTTCTTCACCTGGCTGTGTATTTTAACCTTTTATGCTTTTTTTTTTTTTTTTTTTTTTGGCTGCATTAAATGGTGAGCAGCGAAATGTTTTTCTCCACATGGCTGGCGGTTCTCACCTTAAAAGCGAGGGGCAGCCACATCTAGGATGGAAAACTACTCCTATTTAGCTCCTGTGTGTAAAATGATGGGAGTGTTTACACCACTAGCAAGAGGCTAGAACAATAATTTATGAGATAAATCCTTAGCAGGAAGTCACCTGAGATTGGACTCAACGTTCCGTGCTAAATGGTGGTTTATTTTTTTGTAGTTTCCTAAATAAATCAGTTGGCCACCACCAACTGTATATTAGTTTGCACATTTTTTTAAAAAAATGGGAAGAATGGTGCCACCATGTAAATCTTTATACCAGGGGTGAAATCCAGCAGGTTCTGACAGGTTCTGGAGAACCATCAAATGCCACCTCTGGCTTGTCCCAGAGTGAGGTGGGAATGGAGATTTTGCAATATCCTTCCCCAGGAGTGGGGTGGGAATGGGGATTTTGCAGTATCCTTTCCCTGCCATGCCCACCAAGCCACGCCCACAGAACTGGTATTAAAAAAAAAATGGAATTTCACCACTGCTTTATACCGGGGGTTAAATCGAGCAGGTTCTGACAGGTTCTGGAGAACCGGAAGCGGAAATTTTGAGTAGTTCGGAGAACCTTCAAATACCACCTCTGGCTGGTCCCAGAGTAGGGTGGGAATGGAGATTTTGCAATATCCTTCCCCCAGGAGTGGGGAGGGAATGGAGATTTTGCAGTATCCTTCCCTGCCACGCCCACCAAGCCACGCCCACCAAGCCACACTGTGTCCACCAAGCCACGCCAAAAGAACCGGTAGTAAAAAATGTTGAATTTCACCACTGGAAACAGGTCTACCAGGAGGAGGAAGGTGCTGTTAGTTGCCTAGTTCTTTATTTTCCTCCTTGATTCTGCCAAGGGTCCTTAAGTCTAAAAATAAAATTTAAAAAAATCTGGATTTTTTTTTTGAGCGAGGAACAAGTCAATCTAAGCTGAACCTGCTTTTTTTTAAGAAAGCCCCACTGATTTCAAGAGGGATGCATGTCAGGTGTTTATTTCTCTTGATTTCAATAGCACTCCAAGGTACTTATCTTTCGCTCAATTGTATGTTTTGAAGGTGTTTTTTTTGTTTAACATCCTAAGTGGTTCTGGAGGACTCTTCAGGTCTGCGCTAATGAGAAACAAAGCTTACTCAGCCACCACGGGGGTTGCCCAAGCGTCTTATAATGACCCCTATTAAGTCACAGGGTGAGGAAAAAGAGCAAGGCGATTTTTATGAATTTAAGGTGAGTTTGGGGCTCCCAGAGAAAAAGCGAGATTTTCTCTCGCTCCAACACTGGAAGCTTTTAAGAAGAGATCGGATATACCATTTGTCTGAAGTGGTGTAGGTGCCTAAGCAGGGGGTTGGACTAGAAGACCTCCAAGGTCCCTTCCAATTCGGTTATTCTATTCTATTCTCCCAGAGCTTGTGGCCAAGAAGTCCTCCTGACAGTGCAGCATTTGGGAGGACTTTTAAATAAAAATGTCTTGATTGAGTTCTCATCCAACCTTCTACTTTCTTAAGATGCACGCGTGCCATAGGTTCGCCATCACAGTCTTACAACTTCTCATGCTAGGCCAAAGACTCATCGGAAGAGCCTCGTTGATGGATCACATTCTAAGCTGGGTGTCGATTCCTTCACCCGGATGGTCCTTTCGCAGATATGAAGAAGGACGAGCCTCCATCCTGAGAAAGTGAAACTATTTCATTTCCCACAACCCTCAGAAGTGATTTGGGGAACATTCCTTGGCTTAAAAACCCGATCCAAAGGACCTGACTATATGAGAAGAAACCCATTTGCTGGATGGTTGATGAACCATCTTCTTCTTCTTCTTCTGACTCTGGGCCTCTACCTATGCTGCTGATGGTGGAAAGGCAAGAGAAAACAATCCTGCTCAAGATGTTTATTCACTTCTTAAGTAATAAGTTAAGACAATGTGCGGATGCCTGCAGAGAATTTTGTAAGTCGAATAGATCCCACAGGAGCCAGAGACAATCTTACTTCTGGCCAGGGAGCTGCGCTTCTACCAGAGTGAAATCTGGAGTTTGCAATTAGATACGGAATTGGATGAACAGAAAGGTTCATATTTTTAACATGAAACTCATTTAATTCATGGTGTAATGGGGGACCATTAAGGCAAGCACCGTTCTCTCCCTTCCTTTCCACCCAGCCAGCTGATTTCTATCCTTTCCCTCCTACGGCTCCTTTCCTTCTTAAATCTCTCTTGTTTGTTTTCGGCAAAGCAGCGCTTGGAGATGGTTTTCCTCCTTTTGAAAAAAATGGAGAACGTTTTTGAGAAAGAGGGGTGCCAAGAGGATGCTTTGATCTCCAAAACGAAAACTGGAAGGAGAAAAGAAGAGAATAACGTTGGGTCTTGCAACACTGAAAATTCACATTTCATTCTCTCCCTCCTTTGACATCCTTTCTATAATGGTGCGACCGGAACAATCTGGAACTGAACACACTCAAAACCGTAGAAATGGTGGTAGACTTTAGGAGAAATCCTTCCATACTTCCACCTCTTACAATACTAGACAACACAGTATCAACAGTAGAGACCATCAAATTTCTAGGTTCTACCATATCGCAAGATCTAAAATGGACACCCAACATCAAAAACATCATCAAAAAAGCACAAGGAATGTTGTTTCTGCGCCAACTCAGAAAGCTCAAACTGCCCAAGGAGCTGCTGATCCAGTTCTACAGAGGAATTGTTGAGTCTGTCATCTGCACCTCCATAACTGTCTGGTTTGGCTCTGCAACCCAACAAGACAGACACAGACTTCGGAGGATCATTAGAAGTGCAGAAAAAACAGTTACTACCAACCTGCCTTCCATTGAGGACCTGTATACTGCACAAGTCAAAAAGAGGGCTGGGAAAATATCTACAGACCCCTCGCATCCTGGACGTAAATTGTTTCAACTTCTACCCCCCAAAAGATGCTATAGAGCACTGCACAGAGAACAACTAGACACAAGAACATTTTTTTCCTGAACCCCATCACTCTGCTAAACAAATAATTCCCTCAACACTGACAAACTATTTACTAAGTCTGCACTACTATTAATCTTCTCATCTTCTCATCGTTCCCATCACTCATCTCCTCCCACTTATGACTGTATGACTGTAACCTTGTTGCTTGTATCCTTACCATTTATATTGATATTGTTTCCTGATTGCTTATTTGTACCCTATGGCTACCATTAAGTGTTGTACCTTATGATTCTTGATGAATGTATCTTTTCTTTTACGTACACTGAGAGCATATGGACCAAGACAAATTCCTTGTGTGTCCAATCACACTTGGCCAATAAAGAATTCTATTCTATTCTATTCTATTCTATTCTATTCTATTCTATTCTATTCTATTCTATTCTATTCTATTCTATTCTATTCTATTCTATTCTATTCTATTCTATTCCATTCCATTCCATTCCATTCCATTCTATTCCATCATTTCTTCAATATTAGTGGAACTCTTGTCCTGAAGCAAGTTGTCTCAACGTGAGTTGGCCATGGTGAGTTGTCCTATGGCGAGTCGGCCACAGCAAGTTGGCCATAACGAGTTGTCATAGACCCATCTTGAAATCACCAAGGTTGAAAAATCCTGGTCTATCTAAATGTCTACAGAGATTCTCAGTCATCCAGGTCATGGTTGCCCCAAAGGTGCATTTTCAGGAGGCAACTGGGCTTTGTTTTTCCTTGAAAACATTTCGCTTCTCATCCAAGAAGCTTCTTCAGTTCTTCTTCTTCAGAATTGAAGAAGATACTTGGATGAGAAGTAAAACATTTTCAAAAGAATATCTATGGAGGTTTTCAGTCATCCAGATGCTGGTTGTCCCACAGGTCTTTTTCAAGAGGGAACTGGACTTTCTGGTTTTTCTTTGAAGACGTTTCACTTCTCCTCCATGAAGCTTCTTCAGTCTTCAAAGAAAAAACAGAAAGTCCAGTTGCCTCTTGAAAAAGCACCTTTGGGACACTTGGTCTATCTACTAACCAAGGCACGTTAGAAGTTGGGTGAAGGTTTTGAAGGCTCACATCCGAAAGTAAAATGTCTGTACCAAATATGTGGGATTCTTGGCAGAGGGAAGCATCTGATTATGATGTTGATTATGACACCCTCACCCCCAAATTTTCTCTGTAAAAGAACATTTTGCAAGACTGGCCTTTTTCTTGGTCATTTCTGGGAATGGCCAAAACCAAGTGCCCTACAGGATCCGGGTTGGATCATGGACAACATTGATTTTATTCTGGAACGATGCCAGTCCAGAGAACGTCAGACAGCAAGAAATACCGACGGTGATTCCATGCATTTGTAATGCAAGGATTCAATTTTTTTTTTCTTTTTTGATGACGCTGTATTCTTTTTACAGATTGTAAAGTTCAGATGGGCAGGAGCGAGAGTAATTTGCAGGGAATTTGTCTCTCTCGTACGCACATTCCTTCCCTCGTTTCTCCTCTGTTTTAAAATCTAGGTTGTTTAGGTTTACAAAACATCTTTAAACGTGGCCTTAATTTGTAGCGGGAAGGGGCTGCCCAGAGATCAATTAAATGAGAAATTCAAAATGATGCACGATCGGTTGGATGGCATGGATACACGAGGAAGCTATTTGAAAGGGGAGGTTTGCAAAACGGGATGAATTTAAAAAAAACACTTATTGTCGGTGGCTTGGCTGCTTTTTTTCCCTTACTCTTTTTTCTTTTTCTTTTTTTAATGCTTTGTAATTTATGTTGCCGCAACCTTTTTAGTGGCAGTGCTGGCAGTGTTAATGGCCTCTGGCTGGATGCCACCGCTAAATGAAATAGGGAAGCAATTTGACCAAAGCAATAACTGGTGATTCTGAGTGCAGAACGTGATTTGTAAATCCTTGATCTGCAACTTCGGACTCCAAAACCACTTTTGGACTTTGCAATATCTTGGGGACAGCGTGGAGAAAGGCAGCGGAGGGAGGGCATCCCCCAAATCAAAAGCGGGGGGCCTCCAGAAAAAAAGGGGGTGTAAGGGCTTCCTTCCTTTCAAATGAATTCCCCAGGGCTATTTTTATCCCTATTTTTGTAGGGATAAATCATTTACAGGTATTCCTCGACTTACGTCCACAAGTGAGCCCAACATTTCTGTTGCTAAGTGAAACATTGAAGTGAGTTTTGCTCCATTTTACAACCTTTCTCGCCGTGGTTATTAAGGGAATCGGGCTTCCCCGTTGCTTCCCCGTTGACTTTGCTTGTCAGAAGGTCGCAAAATCATGTGACCCCCAAGGCACTGAAACCGTCATAAGTATGAGTCAGATGCCAACCGGATGAATTTTGATCATGGGGGATGTCGCAACGGTGTTTGTGAAAAATTGTGAAAAATGGTCATAAGTCACTTTTTTCAGTTCCGTTGTAACTTCGAATCATCACTAAATGAACTGTTGTAAGTTTAGGACGACCTGTCTGTGGTCGGTCACTCACTCAATCAACTTTTCCTCCCATAAATCGAAGAGATTCGTTTATTCCCCTTTCAAGCCACCTCTATCCCATCTTATAAAAACGGAGATTTTTCCACCCCAATCTGTCTTCTCCAAAGTATTTATTCCATGAAAATACTAGTTTTTCTTTGAACTCTGTAGCAATAGAACTGGAGGTTTTCAAGAAGAGATTAGGCACCCACGTGTCCAGAAGAATAGAGGTTTCTCCAGTTTTTCAGTAAAACTCTGTAATTGATGTTGATATATCTCCAAAAGGAGGGAAGGATGCAGGAGGTAGAAAAATAAAGAAATATGTCAGGATTCCAAGGAACACCCCCAACGAAAGGAGACTCCGAGGCTAGAAGTTCCTCAAAGTTCCATTTTATTAGAGATGTCATATTGGCACATCTGGGAAAACCCGAATCTGAAAGCTTCCAGGTTTTCCCCACTCAAAGGAAAGTCCAAGTCCCTGCCCAGCACCCACATGTCCATCACAAGGTCCAATCAATGCACCGTCCCAACTGGAGGTGCCTCCCAGTTCCAGCCGTCCAGGTGCAGGGCAAGATGTCCTTGACTCTCTGAGAAAGGAATGTTATTATGACTACATATCATCCTGACTCCATATAATCCCCCTTCCCAGTTTCCCCCAGCACTAAACGTGGCAGACCTGAAGAGCCAATGCAAATGATGGCTTCCAGACCTGACAGATTACTGTCTGATTGGCTGGATCAACCATGCTAAAATATGTCAATTCCTTTCCATCTGATACAGCTTGGGATGAAGGATCTTCTCCAAACAATTTAGAGACTGATGAGGAAGGAAAATGGTGTCAGGTGAACATGGAGATGGTATCTAAGGTAGCATCGACCATTAGAAGCCTATTAGATCATCTTTTTCTTCCCACCTAAAGAGTTTTTGGAAGAAAACTCTTTTATTTCTAATTCTCTGACAATGATGAAAGGGATTTTTACAGCTGGGAACCAGGTACGTGAGGGTTGTAAGGAAGACCTGGTCGGTGAATTCTTTCCTCTTTTGCAGGTGTGGTACAATATATGGTATTGATTTTGACGAAGCTTTCATTTTTCTGCTTCAAGAGGTATTTTATCCCTTCTAAGTTACGTTGAGTTTTGGAGAATGGGCCATTGATTGTATGGTGTTTTTTTTTTTCTTTTTAAGTTAAAAAAAAAAAAGTCAGGTTGCATTTGGGATTTTTGTTAAGTGGTGGTAGAACATTTTTTTGGGTGGGGGAAGGCTCTACGAGTAAGGAGGACAGAGGGGATCAATGAACATAAAACTTCTGAGGAAGTAATTTTATGGCTCATTTGTGCTGAATAAAGCTACTAATGTCAGTTGCTACTGATGGATCCAGAAAAGGCTAGAGAAGAATGAAGCCAGCCACAGGTCAATGGATGCCTTCAATCGTATTGAATATTTTTCAAAATACCATATTTTTCGGAGTATAAGACACATCTTTTTCCCCCCTAAAAGGGGTTGAAAATTTAGGTGTGTCTTACACATCAAATGTAGCCCCGCCCACCCACTGGCCCCCACCCTTTGGCCTCTGCCTCCCAGCCTCCTTGCATCAAGCAGCAAGAAGAAACAGCCCATTTCAGGTTCAGCACAGCCTAATTAGCACAAGTTGATTGTCTGTTGGATCGGCTTCCCGACTCTCAGCTGTTTCAGGCTGCAGAGATTGCCATTGCCTATTGCTGTGCAGGCCTCTACTGCTTGCTGCAAGAAGGTAAATTGCTGGGAGCAGATTTTTTTTCTTGTGCTAATCAAGCTATGTTGAAAACAAAAATGAAAGTAAAGCAGGCTGTTTGCTGTTTGCTGCAATGAGGCAAAACTGCTGGGAGGCAGAGGCAGATTTCTTTTTTCTTGTTTTCCTCACCAAAAAAGGTAGGTGCGTCTTATACTCTGAAAAATACAGTATATCCACCCTAAAATTTGATGGATGCCCTAATTAAATCATGAGCCTCGAGCCAAGCTTCAAAAGAAATCCAGTTATTTATTAGGTGCTTCATGTCGGCATGTTCCAAGTGAATTCAACTCTGACCCCATGTAATTTACTGCCCAGGCTTGAACCTATTTCCCCCATTCCCCCAGGGTGTGTCATCAGTCACATTCGCCAATAGAGCAATTTTGCAGGTTGTAGAGATCACTTCCCTCCAGCTGCTGTGGGTAACTCTGGGAGACAGCCTTGCGAGAGATATGTCTGGAATGTGCTTTTGTTTTTGGCTATTGTGCTGCTTCGCCGTTTTCTCATCTCCCTTGCCTATGGCAACTCGAGAGCAGGCCAGGGATGCTTTGCAAGTTGACACTAAATGTTTTCTGACTTGGAATGATAGAACTAAAATTCTTCAACAGGATCTCCAAACTTGACAACCTTAAGACTCATGGATTTCAACTCTCAGAATTCCTCAGCCAGCCATGCTTGCTGGGGAATTCTGGGAGTTGAAGCCCACAAGTCTTAAAGTTGTCTGACTGAGGAAATTCTGGGAGTTCCACAAGTTGTAAACTTTCTCCGAAGTCCACAAGTCCTTCCAAGTTTGGAGACGCCTGATTTAGAGCAAAACAATATATGTCTCCTTTTCCGAGGACTCATTGGACATATTATGGAACAAAATTCACACCGGGATTGTACATTCTGTTTATAATAGTTATTTTCTTTCCCTCTTTTTTTTTAAATAAACTTTATGGTCAATTTAATGCACACCATCTGGGATATTATTTTTTCTGGTGCTTTGCAAATGCATCCGTGGCTGTGATTTGAGGGACTTGGGGAAATCAGTCTTGGTGTGAGAACAGAGCATTTATTGCAAAGACATATGTATGATCACACCCCGAGTGCAATTAAGACCAAAAAAAAATGGCCAGTCCGCCCACATGGACATTATGCAAGTGGCCCCCCAGAGATCAAAAGCCATTGTGAACGGAGCACAATCCAAAATGCGTGTTTCTTTCCGGTATTTGTGCATTCTGCTGGTGGATCCAGGTATTTGGGGAAAGGGAGGCAATTTTTGACTCATTTTCTGTGTGAATAGTTGCTTCTGGAATTTTTGGCGGCTCAAGGCAATCACAGTTTGCAAAAGGAAGAAGGAGGCATGATATTAAAATGCAAATTTCAAGTTCTTTTCTAGAGAGAAATAGGAAAAACCACATTAGAGCCCATCTGTCCTTGAGAGGAATTATGTAGCTCATGCGTTTTCTCCAGGGGTGAAATCTACTGGCCTTCCCTACTGGTTTGGAAGTGTGCGCTCCGTGCACATGTGCTCGCTTCGCTTGTGCACATGTGTGCATCATGTGCACATGCGCAGAAGGTCAAAAACAGGTTACTTCCTGGTTAGAACCAGGAAGTAACGATGTCCGGGCAGGTGGGTGGAGCCTCGCACTGCCACCACTACCAGTTCTCTGAACCACGCGCTGCCACCGAACTGGTAGCATTTCACCCCTGGTTTTCTCAGAAAATTAAAGGAGAGGGAGAGAGATCATTGAGACTTTGGGTCAGTCCAGCTATGCGACCGGAATTTATCAAAATTGTCCCCCAATGTGTTTTTTCAAAAAGCAACTGGACCTTGTTTTTCCTTGAAGACGTTTCGCTTCTCATCCAAGAAGCTTCTTCAGTTCTGACATCCTGACACTTAGTCAGAACTGAAGAAGCTTCTTGGATGAAAAGCGAAACATCGTCAAGGAAAAAGAAGATCCAGTTGCCTTTTGGAAAAGCAGCTTTGGGACAAGCATGACCTGGAGGACTGAGAACCTCCATGGAAATTTATCAAAATATAAGAATGTCGTCATGAGTGAGAGGAACCGAGTCATGGTTTCCTCTCCGTGATATAATTTTTTTCACCCCTGGCCAAGGCCATCTGCAGAAAAGTCAACAGGGCAGCTGTGATCTATGCCGTACCAGAGTTTCTCACATCTGTTGGATGTGCGATGCAACACTTTGATGTTGGTAGATCTTTTATCCTTCCTTCCCTGTAGATGTCCTGGCATTTGGCTGTGGCTTCGGATGTCAACTAATAGGCCTCCTCCAGGTTCTTTGGCCCCAAATTGGTCACCCCAGGGTAGGACCATAACGTGAGAACTTTTGAAGAAAGAGAGGCAAAAGATGAGCTTTGAATTTCCATTCCGAGCCCCAAAGACAAGTGAGACTAAGAATTCTCCAAACGTCGAGTTGCACTTTTTAAAAATAATCTTCTCCGTTAGGAGAAGGACTAATACAGCAAATTATTATGCCAATAGAGCAAATTGTTCCTTTTTTTTTTTTTTTTACAATAGTTGGATTTTCGTTTACTGAAGAATGAAACCACTGCATTAATAGAGGGGTTTTTTTTTTCCCTCCCCGGGGGACCACCCTTGGATAAACGGATGCTCTTATCTCCTCTATGATCATAATTTTTCCATGCTAGGTTTGCTAATTGCTGGTGATATTTGCATTGCAACGAGATGTTGCCTGTTTTGGGTGCTAATCTTTGGCTCTTTGAATGTTTAAGGTTGCAGACCCCTGCTCTAGGCTGAATTGCACACCGGAGGCTGAATTTTGGATCATAAAATTTCCATGAGATTTCTTTGCGGAAATGCATCTCTCAGCTTTGGGATCCATTGCTGTAAATGGAAGGAAAAAGTCTTATTTCATCGGCAGTTGGTTTATCATCTCCTCCAAACATGTCACGGAGTTAGTTAACGTGGCTTTTTGAGCCAGTATGAAAAATAGCATTAGGCCACCACTTTGTTTCACCCTTCAAAACAAATCAAGAGTGAAGGGATAAAATCTGGTGGCCAGGTAACGCAAATTAAGCGAGACATCTGGGATGGTGCAATTCCAAAGGTACGAGAGAGAGAATCCAATAATAAGATGGATATTTATGTAGCTGCTTTAGCCGGCGGTATAAAGGGAACGGGGGCTGCGTGGAGCAATCTGATTTATTTTCTATATTGCACAGATAGAATTTTTTTTTTTTTTGGTTTTAAAAAAAATGATATTTCAAATACCCACGTGAGTCTCGGAAGAAAAGCAGGACTAAAAGCGATAAGTTGGGGGAGGAGGAAACAGGGCCAGTAAATATCTGATACAGTAAATATCTGACTTGTAGTCCTTGTCCTAAGTCCTTGACTTACACTTAGTGACCGTTCAAAGTTACAATGGCACTGAAAAAAGCGACTTATGACCATTTATTCACACTTATGACCATTGCAGCATCCATTCCCGATCACGTGATTTACATTCGGATGCTTGACTCACACTTAGGACTTAGGTTGCCGTATCTCAGGGTCACGTGATCCCAGCCAAGTCCATGGGGAAGCTAGATTCGCTTAACGACCGTGTTTTTAATTTAAGAACTGCAGGGATTCACTTAACAAATGCGGCAAGAAAAGTCGTAAAATGGGGAGGGGAAAACTCACTTCACGAATTTCTCACTTGGCGATTTAAATTTTGGGCTCAATGGTGGTCACAATTTGAGGACTGCCTGTCCTGTATTGTGGGTCTCTGATTGTGACTTAACTGAATAACAGACAGAGTTGGAAGGGGCCTTGGAGGTCTTCTAGTCCAGCCCCCTGCTCAGACAGGAGACCCTATAGTATTTCAGAGCCTGGATAGCTCAACAGACAGAGGACTGTAATTTAACACCAGCTGCCTGCAATTACTGCAGGTTCGAATCTCCCCAGGCTCAAGGTTGACTCAGCCTTCCATCCTTTCTAAGGTAGGTGAAATGAGGACCCAGTTTGTGGGGGCAATAAGCTGACTTTGTATAAATATACACAAGTATGAAGGCTATTGCTTAATGCATTGTAAGCCGCCCTGAGTCTCCAGAGAAGGGTGGCATATAAATCAAATTAAAAAAAAAATGGCTGTGCAATCTCTTCTTGAAAACTTCCAGTGATGGAGCATCCACAATTTCTGAAGATCAAGCTCTTCCTTCCTTCCTTCCTTCCTTCCTTCCTTCCTTCCTTCCTTCCTTCCTTCCTTCCTTCCTTCCTTCCTTCTTCCATCCATCCATCCATCCATCCATTCATCCATCCATCTATCTTATTTATCTCAGAATCATAGAAACTTGGGGCTGGATGGGACCTTGGAGATCTTCTAGTCCAACCCCGAGCTCAAGCAGGAGGCCCTCTATCTTTCTGGACAAATGGCTGTCCAGTCTCTTCTTGAAAACCTCCAGTGTTGGAGAACCCACAACTTCTGGAGGTCAAGCTATTCCACTAATCAACAGAAGAACAGAGTTGGAAGGGACTTTGGAGGTCTTCTAGTCCAGCCTCCTGCTCAAACAGGAGATCCTATACCTATACCATTTCAGACTAGTGGCTGTCCAATCTCTTCTTAAAAACTTCCAGTGATGGAGCATCCACAACTTCTGAAGGTCAAGCTATTCCATCCTTCCTTCCTTCCTTCCTTCCTTCCTTCCTTCCTTCCTTCCTTCCTTCCTTCTTCTCTCCGTCCATCCATCCATCCATCCATCCATCCATCCATCCATCTATCTTATTTATCTCAGAATCATAGAAACTTGACCTTGGAGATCTTCTAGTCCAACTCCCAGCTCAAGCAGGAGGCCCTCTATCTTTCTGGACAAATGGCTGTCCAATCGCTTCTTGAAAACCTCCAGCGATGGAGCATCCACAACTTCTGGAGGTCAAGCGATTCCACTTCTCAGCCACATCTGTAGGACGTTGTGCTCAGCAGATCTGGCAGCCTTTGTGAACACAAAACAAAACCAAGCAAAGCCCCACAGTGTGTGGATTGTAACATGGCAAAGAGACAAAGGAACTCTTACACGGCCATGCTCAGGAGACTGCCATTAATATTTCATGTTTTGTGCTGTACAAAACGGAGGTCTCCAAGTTCAATTGAACAGCGTAGCTCGCCGTGTCCTTTCCTTAATGGGAAATGATCGCTCCCTTCCCCCCTCCCCCACAGCCGCGATGGAAAGTGACAGTTGCGTTAGATGTGGCAAGCCAGCTTGGTGCAGGGTGGAAGGAGAAACCTGCTGAACAACAACCGTGACGGATAAGTCTGTGGAGGTTCTCAGTCATCCAGATCATAGTTATCTCCAAGGTGCTTTGTTTTTTCCTTCAAAAGGCAACTGGATTGGTTTTTTTTACCTTGAGGAAGAAAAGAAGAAAACATTTCGCTTCTCATCTAAGAAGCTTCCTCAGTTCTGAGGGAAGGAAGAGGGAAGGATCCCATCAGAACTGAGGAAGCTTCTTAGATGAGAAGTGAAATGTTTTCTTCTTCTTCTTCTTTCTTCTTCTTCTTCTCCTTCTTCTTCTCCTTCTTCTTCTTCTTCTTCTTCTTCTTCTTCTTCTTCTTCTTCTTCTTCTTCTTCTTCTTCTTCTTCTTCTTCCTCCTCCTCCTCCTCCTCCTCCTCCTCCTCTTCCTCCTCCTCTTCTTCTTCTCCTCCTCCTCCTCCTCTTCCTCCTCCTCCTGTTCTTCTTCATCTTCGTCTTCTTCTCCTTCTCCTCCTCCTCTTCTTCTCCTCCTCCTCTTCCTCCTCCTCCTCTTCTTCCTCCTCCTTCTCTTCTTTATTTCCTCCTCCTCCTCCTCCTCCTCTTCCTCCTCTTCCTCCTCCTCCTCTTCTTCTTCTTCCTCTTCTTCTTCTTCTTCTTCTTCTTCTAAAAAAAGAACAGTCCAGTTGCCTTTTGAAGAAGAAAAAAAAAAGGAAATTTGTGAAGCAATATTTTTTGCTAAGGCTTCTCTGTGCAAAGATCTTGTTTCACTTGCGATGACCAACATTGTCCAGGGAAAGAGAGCATGCTACAAAGGCTGAACCCTGTACAATATGTCCTGGACTTACAACCGTACATGTAGTGGCCTAAGTTACAACTGCACTGAAAAAAGTGACTTACAACGGCTTCTCATGCTTATGACTCCAGGGCTGATGGCATTTATGGATTATTTGATCTCGTTTGGCTGAGATCTGTCTTTCCCTTGGGCAAGGCCGATATTTTAGCTTCCCATCCAACCAATTGAAGGAAGCTGTTGTATGTGAAAAGCCCAATGTGAAAATTATATTCTCATAAATTCAGTCTTGGAAGTTTTACCTGCTATGGTTTATGAATGTCTGTTGGGGTGGGAAGAAAGCACAGGAGATGGAGACTGAATAAATAAATGATTTATCATGATCCATTTTCCCTGAGAAGGCAAGGAAAGGGGTGTATAGATGATAAATGAGAAAGCTAAACCTCCATAGGTTGAGAGTACTGTAAAACAAATCAGCTGTGAATATCCTTACCAGTCAATGACCGCTCAACCCAAGTGAGTTAGATTAACAGGAAGCTCCTTGGGCTGTTTCATAATTGTGTCATGTAAGCAGGGGTCTCCAGCTTGACAACTTTAGGACTTGTGGACGTCAACTGCCAGAGTTCCTCAGACAGCTATGCTGAGTTGAAGTCCGCAAGTCATAAAGTTGCCAAGATTGGAGACCCTTGGTCTAGGAGATGGCTCATGAAGATCCTGAAATCCCTCAAAGGATGTTAGCTGTTCAGCAGAATCCTTCTCCCTCACCCCTCTTCATTCTATGCTCTTCTCATGTACAAGTGGCCATTTTTAGGATTCCCAACCTACATAAGTTAATGAGATCTTCAGCAATTTGGTGGAGGAACCATTCATGGTCCTTTGGTCAAGAAATAGATGTCAACATTGGTATATGCAATGTACCTAGGCTCCTCAGAGAGCAGAGTAGCTATTGGAGCCATGGAAATTGCAGTTCCTGAAGGTCCTTGTACCTCTAGATCTTACACTGAGCAGTGAATATCGTGCAAGTTTATTGCGGTTATATACTCAAGATTTTCAGCCTGGCTGAAATGTTTGTCTCCAGGATTGCAAGCTTGGTAGCCAAGGTTATAGGAACCTGATCCCCATTGTGTCTGAAAACCTGGTAACTGCTGCTAAGATGCTGCCCATCAAAGTTTAATGCAATGTTAATGCCGGTGTGATTAACTTCTACAGCGACCAGGTCCACACGGTCACATAATAGGGTTTTGAAATCATCCGTTGCTTAAAGCAGGTGTCTTTGACTTCCCACCAGATCCTTCTCCATTGCTGTAACTGCGTTCTGGGTCCCATTGAGGTTTTACTTTCCAAGGGCTTTGCTAAAATCTCAAGGTTACTTCAGGCTCTGATTATACAATGTCTGGAAGAGCCTTTGTGAGCCTTTGTGAGCGAGTTGATTGCCGATTATCGTGACGGCAGGAAAAAACTCCCGGACTTCTTTCAGAAGAGCTTCCTGCTGCTCGATCAGTCTTAGTCCTTTCTCTCCATGAGGCCCTGTATCATTAACTGTCTACCAGCGTGGCTTTTTTTTTAAAAAAAAAATAAATAAATTCCAAGCGATTCCTGGCACGTTGGACTTGTCTCTTCATGCTGCTGCAGCATTCTCCAGAAGTTGAAATGACTGCGAGCTCGCCAACTGTGTTCCTTGGGCTGCCCAAACAGAAATGGCTGGTGGGAAACTGTGAAATGCGAGGGTAGGAAGGAAGGAGTTGCCCCCCGTAAAATAGAGGGCCCTCTTCTTTATTTTAGGGTCCTGGAAGGAAAACGAGACTCATGTCATTCCAGAAGATTGGAATTGACTGAATTGCCTTTGACCAGACATGGCTGTAAGCCAGGGGTGTGCAACTATGGCCCCTTTTATGACCTGATCAATTCCCAGAATTCCCATGATAGCAGTCTTCCCATATCTAAGGGGCTTCCATGAAGAAGAGGGAGTCAACCTATTCTCCAGAGCAGCTGAAGGCAGGACAAGAAGCAACGGATGGAAACTAATCAAGGAGAGAAACAACGTAGAACTAAGGAAAAATTTCCTAACAGTGAGAACAATTACCGTAACCAGAGGAAGGGAGGGGGAAGGAAGGAAGGAAGGAAGGAAGGAAGGAAGGAAGGAAGGAAGGAAGGAAGGAAAGGATGGAAGGAAGGAAGGAAGGAAAGGGTGGAAGGAAGGAAGGAAGGAAAGGATGGAAGGAAGGAAGGAAGGAAGGAAGGAAAGGATGGAAGGAAGGAAGGAAGGAAGGAAGGAAGGAAGGAAAGGATGAAAGGAAGGAAGGAAGGAAAGGATGGAAGGAAGGAAGGAAGGAAAGGATGGAAGGAAGGAAGGGAAGGAAGGAAGGAAGGAAGGAAGGAAGGAAGGAAGGAAGGAAGGAAGGAAGGAAGGAAGGGCTTGCCTTCAGAAGTTGTATGTGCTTCATCACTGGAGGTTTTCAAGAAGAAACTGGACAATCTTCTATCCAGAATGGTCTAGGCCAGGGTTTCCTGCTTGAGCAGTGGGTGGAACTATAAGGTCCCATCCAAGTCTGTTATTCTGCTAAGGAATTCTGGGAGTTGAAGTCCACAGGTCATAAAAGGGCTAGCGTTGCCCACCCTCATAGAGCCTATGCATAGGAACTTCCAACTTCAGCCGAGCATCTCAAGAAATTCTCAAACAGCTTTCAGCTCATAGAGATTAGCTCCATCGTGTGCAGGGTGAGGTTCTCGTTGGGAGCTAGTCCATCTTGTTGTTGTGCAAATCCTGACCATGGATTCCAAATCACGGTGGGTGGCTCAGAGTATTGAATGAACAGAGCCCAATGTTCATAGGGCAGAATTCCTTTCCCTGGGAATCTCCAGATATGTGGCTTACAATTGGTATCTTCCTTTCTTGCGTGGCTAAGTTGTCAATGTTCCAAGTAATGCACCCAAAGAAAGCAGAACTCCGAGGCAGGTAGAGTCCTCAAGGAACGATTGATTGGATACATCATGTTGGCACAACTGATGAAAACCGATTCTGAAGGTTCCCGCGGTTTTCACTAGATTAAAAAGTAAAAGTTCCCCCCTTCCCCCAAGGCATCACTCACGTTGTCCAATCGAGGTGCTGGCTGGCTGCTTGGTTACTCTGCTCCTCCTCTCCCCAACCACCTGTTGGAATGACCTTGGTTCCCACAGGAAAACGTTTTGTCTTGACTACAAAACCCCAGCTATCTATTTCCCCCCTTCCCTATTCCTTCTTCTTCCTTGTGGCAACCCTGAAGCCTCCAAGGTGGTCTCAGCCAGATTCGCTTCAGGATTGACATAAGCATCTAGTCAGGATAATGGGAGTCACCGCAGGTAGTTCTCCATTTACAAACTTTGAAACTGGAATTACAGTCGTTGAAAACCGTTCAAGTTGTAAATTGAGGCATCACAACTGGACCCAATTTTTTGACATTTTTTGTTTGTCATGCTGGTTAAGCAGATTTCCCTAGTTGTTAAGCAAACAAGGTGGCCATTAAGCAGATGCTACCGTCATGAAACAAATCCATTTTACAACTGTTGTAAGTCGAGGGCTACCTGTGTACCGTTTTAGAGAAGCCTTGCTCAGTTTCCCTGCTCCGAGAAATACTCTTCCCCCCCTCATCTCCAGCCAACCCCTCACCAACCCAATTCTCACTTGGTCGGATTGCTGTAATAACAACAGACACAAGTTTCCTGCCTCAACTTGCAACCTTCGGCGCTGCGATGCAAATAGCATAACGTGTGATGAGTTTCGCAGCGGCAGGGATAATAAGAATAATAATTGTGATGATGCCTTTATGCAATGAATGAATGAGGGTAAGAAAAGATGGAAGTGCAAATCAGTCGACGGGCCCAGCTAGGAAAGGAAGAGGAGAAGGACTGGTTATTATTACTTTATTACTATTATCATCACATTTATTTGCCGCCCATCTCGCTGTTTGACGAGACACTGAATGGCTTTCGGCGTGGGAGAAGAGAAGGAAGGCTGGAAATCCACAGCCTGATTTGGGAAGGACAAATCTGAGTTGGAACTTTTATTTATTTTATTTTATTTTATTTATTTGTCAAGCATATATAAGATAACAGGTAAAAGTATAAACATAATTTGAATACATGAAAAGAGTAAGAGTAAAAAGGAATATTAGGACAGGGATGGAAGTCACGCTGGTGCACTTATACACACCCCTTACAGACCTCTTAGGAATGGGGTGAGGTCAACAGTAGACAGTTTAAGGTTAAAGTTTTGGGGGTTTGGGGAAGAAAATACAGAGTCAGGTAGTGCATTCCAGGCATTGACCACTCTGTTGCTGAAGTCGTATTTTCTGCAATCGAGTTTGGAGCGGTTTACCTTGAGTTTGTATCTATTATTTGCTTGTGTATTGTTGTGGTTGAAGCCGAAGTAGTCATTGACAGGTAGGACATTGTGGCAGATAATTTTATGTTCTACACTTAGGTCAGACTGAAGTCGGCATAGTTCTAAATTGTCTAAGCCCAAAATTTGAAGTCTGGTGGCATAGAGTATTTTATTGCGGGTAGAGGAATGGAGGACTCTTCTCATAAAATATCTCTGGACTCTCTCGATTGTATTTATGTCTGATATGAAGTGCGGGTTCCAGATAGATGAGCTGTATTCGAGAATTGGTTTAGCAAATGTTTTGTATGCTCTAATTAGTAGTACCAGAGAAGAAGCTATGCAAGATTAAGTTAACAACTCTTAATGCTTTTTGGCAATGTTGTTACTTGAGATGATTAAACTTGGGTGACTGGCTAATTCTTAGGGAAGGATTTTAAGGATTAAAATTTAAGGATTCTCTGATTTATATGGCCTGTTTGGCTATTTTATTGTGGTGGAATGTAGTCTGGAGTCCCAGGAGGGAGGGGCTCTTTCCCAGAGCACCAAGAGGCAGCAGCAGAGCTTGGATTGCCTGGTAGGCAGGAAGAGGGCAAAGGCAGACCTTCCCTTAGCAGCTCACAGAGTATATATGTCATGCTTTAATCTTTAATTAGTTGCTTTAATCTGGCAAGATTCTGTCTATAGGTGAAGAACAATAAAAGGAACTGCTCTAAATTATCTTCTTGTGTTGTTCTTGGTTCTTGAGGTTCTTGTTCTTGGTTCTTCATCTAGCCATTCAACCCCAAGATACAGGGGACTCCTGGAGAGGATACGCATCCTGTGTCAGTATGATGGTGCCGATTTCAAAGGTGTGATGCTCTCTCTTGGCACCGGCAGATCTACCCAAGCTTTGTTTGATTTATGCTGGCTCAAAATGTACTCAATCCCTACCATCAGGCTAGAGGAAGAGAGCAAGGCCCCTCTGCTTGTAGCTGGTGCGAGACCAGCAGACACTCCTGTCAATATTATCTGTTCAGCTTCAAGGGAAAAATGTGTGGAACTAGGGCTTATTCTCTTTGATCTTCCAGCATCACAGCTGCTATGGTGCACAGCAGAATAACAGAATTGGTAGGGACCTTGGAGGTCTTCTAGTCAAATCCCTGGTTCAAGCAGGAAACCCTATACCACTTGAGACAAATGGCTCCTCTCCCTTCCCCTCCCCTCCCCTCCCTGCTCCCCTCCTCTCCTCTCCTCTCCTCTCCTCTTCTCATCTCCCCTTCCCCTCCCCTGAACACAGCTCAAAATATTCAAAATGTCGGCATTTTTGAAGCGCCTCTGGATTTGGAGAGAACCGTCTTGTCGGCATCTCCCAAACAGTCTTATGAAATTTAGCATCTTTGAGGAAGCTTCCTAAGGCCGAGACGCGCAAAAAAATTATGGAACAGGATTGTGATGTCACTGAGGGAGATCTGGCAGGTGGAGGGCATCCTGTGCACACCTGGCCAATTCTCATCTGTAGGAGGATGACAAAGCTAAGAAGACTCAACCGCCTTTAAGGGGAAGGGTTGAGAATAGACTAGAATAGAATAGACTAGAATAGACCAGAATAGACTAGACTAGACTAGACTAGACTAGACTAGACTAGACTAGACTAGACTAGACTAGACTAGACTAGACTAGACTAGACTAGAATAGAATAGAATAGAATAGAATAGAATTCTTTATTGGCCAACTGTGATTGGACACACAAGGAATTTGTCTTTGGTGCAGTGTCTTTGGTTCAGTGTATATAAAAAGACATTTGTCAAGAATCATAAGGTACAACACTTAATGGTAGCCATAGGGTACAAATAAGCAATCAGGAAACAATATCAATATAAATTGTAAGGATACCAGCAACAAGGTTACAGTCAGGCAGTCATAAGTGGGAGGAGATGGCTGATGGGAACGATGACAAGATTAATAGTAGTGCAGACTTAGTGAATAGTTTGACAGTGTTGAGGGAATTATTTGTTTAGAAGAGTGATGGCATTCAGGGAAAAAACTGTCCTTGTGTCTAGTTGTTCTGGTGTGCAGTGCTCTATAGCGTCGTTTTGGGGGTAGGAGTTGAAACAGTTGATGTCCAGGATGCGAGGGGTCTGTAAATATTTTCCCAGCCCTCTTTTTGACTTGTGCAGTATACAGGTCCTCAGTGGAAGGCAGGTTGGTAGTAACTGTTTTTTCTGCACTTCTAATGATCCTCTGAAGTCTGTGTCTGTCTTGTTGGGTTGCAGAGCCAAACCAGACAGTTATGGAGGTGCAGATGACAGACTCAATAATTCCTCTGTAGAACTGGATCAGCAGCTCCTTGGGAAGGTTGAGCTTCCTGAGTTGGTGCTGAAAGAACATTCTTTGTTGTGCTTTTTTGATGACATTTTTGATCTTCCTCTTAAATGGAATAACTGGTCAAGTATGGTGGATGGATCCAGAGTTGGGCATCTTGAGATGTTTTCATCCTGGGCGGGAGAAGAAAGTACAAAGGAATGCATGCATCCCGTTGCATCTGAAAAGAAGACATTGGAACCATGAAAAGCTCGATTTTAAGAGAATCAGACACCCCATCATTAGAATAGGCTTTATACTGCTCTGCAATTTTCATGTCTCCTACGGATTTTCTTGTGTCGGTTCAGCTCTGCTTGCTGAAAGAACAGGGAGATAATGAAACCAAAAATCACAGGTTGAATTGGTGCACAACCCTTATCTCATCCATGAGTGCAGGCAAAACATTGGACCATAATTTATTGAGCAGATCAAGATCTTGGGGGAAAAAATAACCAAGATGAAAAGGAACCGATCTTAGTAAGTCAAACGAATATCTCTTTAGGAGTTTTATCTTATCTCTTTCCACATGTAAGACTATCCTAACCAAAGAGAGTTAGTACCATCTTTCCTTTCCCATCTTTTTCTTCACGAGGGTCCATCTTTCCAGTTCCTTCATCTCTCCTCCTAGACTTGGGATTCTGGTCTCCTGAGCATCTTCTTGCTTTCTCCATATGACAGGAAATGTATCACACACTGAGGTGTCCATGTTGGAAATGTCAGCTTTCTCAGCGAATGGTTGTCCTTTGAGTCCTTGCAAATTCAATCCAACTTTGGAAGGAGTTTCCCGTACTGAAGCTTTGCAGGCAAATGTCAGGTTCCAATTAATGTACCATCACAAATCGAACTCCGAGGCATCCTGTTTCCTCATAGAACAAATTTATTTAGATACACTATCTTGTCACTAACTGGTGGAAAGCCAATACTAAAAGTTTCCGGGCTTTCCACCCCACTATAAGTAAACATTTCTCCATTTTCCAAAACAATATGTCACACTGTCCAACCAGAATGAGAGTTGGTTGCTTGGCGACTTCTCTCCTCTTCCTCCTCTGGCCAGCCAGCCATTGGAATGTCTATGACTCATCGGCTAGCTATGTTGTTTTGGCTGAAGACTCCATCCACCTCAGCTCTCCCCGCTTCAGTTGTGTCAAATTGAATTCATGGGAGAATAACCCAGGATACAAACAATCTCACAACCCGGTCAAATTCAGGCTTGACAGCATCTCTTCCATGAGGCCATTTAAATGATGTTTTCCCTTGAGCAGCTGCCTTCTCCACGCTGCCTTCTCTTCAACCACAGTGAAATCGGTGTTGTTTTTGAGCCAAGTTTGTGTTTGGAAATCCTACAATATTTCCACCTGCTCCTTTTTGACTCCTTTTTCGACTCTGTCTTCCCACTTTAGTGGCCCATGTTCATTTTTACAGCGGTTCCAGTGAATCATGGCTGTGTCTTCCCTGAGTTAGTTAGGACTGTGTCACGATGATGATGATGATGATGATGATGATGATGATGATGATGATTGAGTTATTGTTGTTAAATGCTTCCCAATTCTTGTGACTCTAAGTAAATGAGCCACATTCATTCGGTCTCCGAACTGAACTTGAACTGACGGCAAAACCTGCATTTTGCTGAACTGCGAGGCACATTTATCAGCCCTTTGGGGGGGTGGGGTATAGCAAAATAGAGGATTTTAATTGCAGGTATTTCTGCAGCTGAGAATGTTCCCGCCGAGGCTCTCTCAAAATTATCCTTCTCTCTCTCTCTCTCTCTGTCCTACATTTTCCCCTTTCTCTGAATGTGATGGGTTTGTTTATAGGTCATCCCACCTTCGTTGGCAACTCTCTACTCCGATACCAACGAAGTGAGCCACAATGCAAATTTCTCTTGTCAGAGCAAAAGTAGTCTTAATAATGTAGGCAATTACTTAATTAGCTCCATTTATTTAAAAGTGCAATTCAGCACGGGAAGTCATTTCCGCAGATGGTTTTTGAGGAGAGAATGAATATTCTCAGGCTCTTTCCTATTTCCTGCCTCCTCCTCCCCATTCAACCTCCCCCCTCCCTCCACCGTCTATGTTGGTCTTCTGTAAATGGAGAAAAGAAAGAGGGGAAGGGACCATTAGCAAAAACAAGATGGCAGAATATGCGTTGAACTTCACTTCCTGGTCTCTCCAGATAAGACTGGGAGAGGAGGGGAGGGGTTTGAATCTAAATTGATTTTATCCACTCAGGGTGGAAGTTATGGAATTATGGAATTCCAGAAATGGAAGGTTTTGTCTGAACAAGACTTCAATCACCAACATCTCAGGAGGTTGCATGGGAGATCTACAACATTGCATGGAATGGCACTTTTTTTTCTCATGCTGTGCAAACTTTCGGCAATTTGGGGGATTCCAACAGAAACCCTGATCCCCTCTTGAGGGTCTCATTTTCAATCTCAGCTGCATACATAGTAGTTAAATAAATAAATAAATAAATAAATAAATAAATAAATAAATAAATAAATAAATTTATTGTCATTGTACGTGTATACCCAGTATACCCATACAACAAAATTCACTTAACACCCAAAGACCAGGTCCAACACACATAATAATCCCCAAACACCCTCCCACCCACCAACTTCCCCACCCCTAAACCACCCAAACATCCACACAACAGGCCAAGTAATGCTGTCCAAAAGCTCACGGATGGTGGCCCTTTAGTTCGTTGTTGAGTGCAATTATAGCTCTGGAATAAAAACTATTCAGAAAACATTAAGTTTAAGGTCATCCTTGATTCCGGGCTAAATACATGAATAGTATATTAATAGTAGCAAGTATTTCAGTGCATTTCAGTTGCAGAGATTTTCACTAATAGTGAGTTCATGTGCGATGGGCCAGCAATCCAGTTTAGGAAGTTTCTCATTTAAGGTTCCCACATCTTAGAGAAAGAGGCAGTTTTGAAATGGGAGGGGGCAGATGTAGTTTAAATGTGCTTCGTAATCCACTGGAGCAAAGTCTCCAACCTGGGAACTGTCCTTGGTCCTGAAAGCTGTACAAGTAGCCCTCAGTTCATTTAGTGGCCGTTCAAAGTTACAGCGGCACTGAAAAAAGTAACTTATGACCGTTTTCACACGTACAACCGTTGCAGCATCCCCAATGGTCAGGTGATTAAAATTTAGATGCTTGGCAACTGGCTCATATTCACGAGGGGTAACAAGCGTACAAGTGGGCATTTCTGCCAAAGTGAGCATTGGAGGATTTCTTCACGGCAATTCAGTGCTTGAGGTTGCT
This sequence comes from Pituophis catenifer annectens, assembly GCF_029215685.1. Classification (NCBI taxonomy): domain Eukaryota; kingdom Metazoa; phylum Chordata; class Lepidosauria; order Squamata; family Colubridae; genus Pituophis; species Pituophis catenifer. The sequence goes on along the minus strand of NW_027256951.1, from coordinate 105,049 downwards.
TGGCATGAGCTGCCGCCGAACGAACAAGAAATGGTGGGTGACCTGCTTTGTGATATTCCTCGCCTGAGACAGCCCATAATATCTGATGGTGATGTGCTCTTGGCACGAAGTAAGACTGTAAAATGCCATTCTGCCTCCAGCTGTCTGATAAATGCTGCAGAACAGGTGTGGACAATTTTAGCCTTCCGATTTGCCTGCTGCCATTGTGCAGTTTTAGTGTGTAACAAACCAGCAGAATAACAGAGTTGGAAGGGTCCTTGGAGGTCTTCTAGTCCAACCCTCTGCAGAAGCAGGAAACCTTATACCATCCTGGACAAATGGCTGTTTAGTCTCTCCTTAAAAACCTCCAGCCATGGAGCACCCAACAATTTCTGGAGGCAACTTCCGTTCCAGTACTTAATTGTTCCCTCTTCAGGAAATTTGTTGTGACCCAGCTCGCCAAACACGACAAACCCTCTGAAGTGAACTCAAAGATTCCCTTAATTAGGAGCACCAGCAGCCCCGGCAAAAAGTTTCTTTCTCACCGCAGGCTAACAAGTCCATCTGGCTGGAAGATGAATACTTGTCTGCCACATCTATTCATCTCCGCCCCCTGCCTTTGATCCCCAGAGCTAGGGAGCAGGGTGGGCTTCGCTAGCAGCGGTGGTTCTTCCGTACCAAGGATCAGCCCATAGATTTCTACTGCTCTCCTCTCCTCTGCCTTCTGTGCATCTGTGCGTCAGGCATTGGACCCAGCTGTTCCTCCTCTTCCTCATCAGCCACCTCCAGACCTGGGGGCTGTTGACTTTCCATCTGAGGGCTGATGGATGGCCCAAGCTCTGCCTCTGTCTCTCTCTCTCGGCCAGCTCCATTCCCTCTTCCCCCTCGGAGCTCCCAGGTTGCCTTGATGCTGATCCTGACTCCCACGCCTCCTCCTCCTCCTCCTCCTCCTCTGATTTGGCTGCTGGATAGGCCGGCGGCAGTTCTAGGTTGGTTCTCTCCTTGACTCGTTTCCATCTGTTGCTTCTCATTCTATCTTCAGGTATTTTGGAGAATAGGTGGACCCCCTCTTCTTTGGGGCAGCCCCTCAAATATTGGAACATGGTGTGGCTTTGAAAAAGAAGGACATGCACTCAATGGATCTGTGAAGGCCAGCAGAGAAGACTGCAGATTTATATAGACCTGCCTTATTACAAGCTGCGGCGTTCTCTTGAGGCCATCCAAGATCTCTTTTCAAACTTGTGTTGCTGTCTCCCATCACATCCATCTGAACCTGGCAGTTCATTTCCTTGCCTGAAGCACTTAAACTATTCTGCAGCAGTCTCTCTCTCTCTCTGTGTGTGTGTGTGTTTGTGTGCAAATGTGAAAGAGGAGGCCAACAAGTAGCTGGGGAACTCGAAAAGCATATTATTTGCCTGACCTGGTTCCAGTGAGGTGTGAACAATATTTTGCTGGGGTTCCAACTCCATTCCTTAAATACCTGGAGAAGAGGTGGGTCGTTCACTTAAGTCCATCAAGAATCAATTTAAGAAAAATACACACACGGACTTACCAGAACTGAGGTGCCTTCAGCGGAGGAGGAGAAAAACTGAATAGGAATCCTATTGGGGGGGGGGGAAGGGATCTGTAGTTTCAAAGACATTCATGGGGCTATTTATGGAGGAAGGGAAAAAAAAGATTTATTTTTTATCTATCTGTCTCAAAACTCTTCTTTAATTTTTTTTTTTTACAACAATATTTTCCAAACTTGGCCATCTTAAGATGGGTGGACTTCAACTTCCAGAATCCCCCAGCCAGCAGGGAATTCTGGGAACTGAAATCCACTCATCTTAAGAGTGGCCAAGTTTGTAAAAACCCTTCTTTACAACATGCATATTCTTGTTCCCAGATGCTCGGTTGGGCTGGCCAAGCTGGCAAATTGTGGCCATCGATTGTCCTCTAACTTCTAAACCTTGGTGGACATCCAAAGAAGATGTTCCACCAATTGTAAAAAGCCATCTGGACGGTTGGGATCAACCAAAATATATTTCTTTTGAGGAAAGGTAGGGAAAAAAATTAGTGGTCAGGCATTAATCTGCCATGTTTCACATACTACTCAAGTCGCTCAAACAATAGTCCAGCCTACACACCTTTCATTTCTTGAAACACACACTCTCTCTCTCACACACACACACACACAAATGCCTTTCGTTTTATTTCAATCCGAAGCCAGAGGAGGTGAGAAAAACAGCTATTTTGTTCTGGCAGGTTCAGATCTACACGGCCTCCCTCTCACCTGAGTTAAGCACCATCATTCTCAACATATGCAAATAACATAATTGCTGCGTTTGCGGTATACAGGTGGGAGAAATGCAAATGTCAAAGCTTCTTTTTAAGAAATGATCAGCATCTCTCCTTCCCTTTGTCTGAAAAAAATACATGCATCTTCTGAACGCTGGCTATTTGCAACTTAATGAAGTTCTTGGGTTTTTTTCCCCCCTGATAGTTTTCTTCCTTTTATCTCCTGCAGAAAGCTTTATGTCTTACAAGGTTTGAGTAAATAACAGGTTCTCCCTTTTCTGTCTTCCCTGCTTTTAAGCCGTCTGCTTTTCTGTTTGGGTACTTAAGGCACAAGGCAGTTCATTAAGTGATGTGGAGCAGTGGTGAAATCCATTTTTTTTTACTACCGGTTCTGTGGGCGTGGCTTGGTGGGCGTGGCAGGGGAAGGATACTGCAAAATCCCAATTCCCTCCCCACTCCTGGGGGAAGGATATTGCAGAATCTCCATTCCCACCCCACTCTGGGGCCAGCCAGAGGTGGCATTTCCCAGTTCTCTGAACTACTCAAAATTTCTGCTACTGGTTCTCCAGAACCTGTCAGAACCTGCTGGATTTCACCCCTGATGTGGAGGTTTGGTATATTTATATTGCTGCCCTGCCAGCTAAACCAGGCCTGTTTTCCAATCTATACCACCAAATTTTCTTCCCTGCCAATATTTTGTAACCAAAAAGGAAGGGCGCCATCCATTAATCTCTCCACCAAAGATCTTGGGGAAGAGATAAAAAAAAAGGTATTTTTCTAAAGTTCTAAGGTCTCTTTTTCATTGGGTCATAACTAGAGATTGCCTCTCTCGCTTAAGTAGACATCTGGACAGTTGTAGGAGGAACTTTTAGGTTCCAGGACTTGATTGTCGAGGAAAAGTTGGTCAACTAATTGAAGAGGCTATTTGTAGTTCAGGGTTGAACTGCTGGATCCTTGATGCTCTCTGAGTTTGGTGGCTTTCTTTTAGATGTTTCATTACCCAACAGCTTGCTTCAGAAGTTGTGGTGGCCCATCACTGGAGGCTTTTAAGAAGAGATGGGATGGCCACTTGTCTGGAATGGTATAGAGCAGAGGTCTTCAAACTTGGCAGCTTGAAGACTTGTGGACTTCAACTCCCAGAATTCTCCAGCCAGCTGGCTGGAGAATTCTGGGAGTTGAAGTCCACAAGTCTTCAAGCTGCCAAGTTTGAAGACCTCTGGTATAGAGTCTCCTGCTTGAGCAGGGGGTTGGCCTAGAAGATCTCCAAGGTCCCTTCCAGCTCTTATTGTGTTATTCTTAACTAGCATTGGGGTCATGAAACATCTGCAAGAAAACCACCAAACTCGGAGAGCATCAAGAATCCCATCGTCTTCCTCTTCCTCCTCCACTCCACAAACATCAGACCCTTCTAGTATTCTAATGGAATTACCTAGTTTGGTAACGAAACATCTGCAACATCTGCATCCAGAGAGCACCAAGGAACTTGAAGGCCAACTTTGTATCTTGGATTGGTACCTCGCCTTCATCCTTTCTCAACTAGATACTGCATTCAGTTTTGGTCGTCACGATGTAAAAAAGATGTGGAGACTCTAGAAAGAGTGCAGAGAAGAGCAACCAAGAGGATTAGGGGACTGGAGGCTAAAACATATGAAGAACGGTTGCAGGAACTGGGTTTGTCTAGTTTAATGAAAAGAAGGACTGGAGGAGACATGATAGCAGTCTTCCAATATCTCAGGGGCTGCCCCAAAGAAGAGGGAGTCAAGCTATTCTCCAAAGCACCTGAGGGCAGGACAAGAAGCAACGGGTGGAAACTAATCAAGGAGAGAAGCAACTTAGAACTAAGGAGAAATTTCCTGACAGTGAGAAAAATTAACCAGTGGAACAACTTGCCTCCAGAAGTTGTGAATGCTCCAATACTGGAAGATTTTAAGTAGAGATTGGATAACCATTTGTCTGAAGTGGTCTAGAGTTTCCTGCCTAAGCAGAGGGTTGGACTAGAAGACCTCCAGGGTCCCTTCCAACTCTGTTATTCTATTCTATTCTATAGATCATTTCTCGATTTCTTTCTCCTTTGAATCCAGCTCTGATTTTCTTGATGTCCATTGGCTGGTTGCCTGTCCAGCATTGCTTGGTGTGTTTGTGGACCCTGATTATTCATGCCTTTGCCGTGGACTTCTTTGATTTTGAAAAAGATAGCCTCACCTCCACTAAATCCTGACATTAATCTGCTTTTCCAGCCAAAAACCTTTTTTAGGGAAACAATGAACATCCAGTCTTTACCTTCTCTTTGGCAAGAGCCAAAATCCTCCATTTGCATTCCATCTAATCATATGTAAATGTCTACAGAAAAGGCAGTTTCCGGCATGATTAACACATTTTCCATTTTGTCCCTTCTTATTTTAATTAGCTTAAAGTAATTAATTTTAATTCATGATCCCATTCTCCCCACCTCCCCCTTTACATATTTTTGGATTATTTACTTCCATTTCTAAGTAACAATTTTATGTAATTAGGTGCCATTAGTACCCGTTATTTACATAACTTTCTTTACTTAAACATGGAGGGTGGTTGCATCCCCCCTTTCCCCCACCCCCTGGATTTTAGCAGCTCCCCTTTGGATTTTATTTCATTGTCTAAAATTCCCTGCTTTTGTGGGCTTTTCACAGGAGCCTTTCATCTTGAATCTGTGGTTCAGTGCCAAGTTGTGATCAATAAGTATTTTTTTTCCTGTCATCTCCTGAAGTACATCACTGGGAGAAAAGAAGGGAATATATTAAGAAGCAATGATGTTTGTCTTTAAAAAAAAACAAAACTTCATATTTCTTGAACGGTTTTCTAAAATGAGCCTGGGTTTACCATCTCCTCTTACATAAAATCTCAATTTGTGAATATCCCAACTGATCGGCTAAAGTTTTTGCAATTCTAAGACCTCACCTGAAATGACACGCCGCTGATCGGATCTACAAACGGTCAAAAGGATAGATAATTGGATTGTGCAGGCAGAGAAATGCATTTATTGCCATATTTTTCTTACGACTTGGAAAATGAAAGCGTCGGGCAAAACCCCTCCCCTAAGCCAAACCACAAATCCAAACCACGGTTTCCAGAGGCATATCATCATGTAACCCTTGCAGACATTATCAACTTTGTTGGTTTATTTATTTCGAGCAAATTTACCACTGACAAATTTACCACTCTCTTAAGTCAGGGTTGGCCAATCGTGGCCACTTTAAGATGTGTGAACCAGTGGTGGAATTCAATTTTTTTTATTACCGGTTTATGTGGGCGTGGCTTGGTGGGCGTGGCTTGATGGGCGTGACAGGGGAAGGATACTGCAAAATCTCCATTCCCCCCCACTCCTGGGGAAAGGATATTGCAAAATCCCCATTCCCACCCCACTCTGGGGCCAGCCAGAAGTGGTATTTGCTGGTTCTCCGAACTGCTCAAAATTTCCGCTACAGGTTCTCCAGAACCTGTCAGAACCTGCTGAATAGGATCCCTGGTGTGGACTTCAATTCTCAGAATTTCCCCAGCCGACCATGCGGCCTGGGGAATCCTGGAAGTTGACATCCACAAGCCTTAAAGTGACCAAGGTTGAGAACCCCTGTCCTAAGGGGTAACCTCTTGTCATTAATTTTGTGGAATATCTTCAAAAAGATGTGACATCAAAGAAAGCCATCTTGGGAGGACAACCAGAAGTCTTCGGAGCCAATTCGTAATGTTATTGGCACTCTCTCGGGTCAACTGTTGTGTAGATGGAAGACCACGTCTTTCCAATCTAATCTCAAACATATTGTACATGTCATAACTGGGTGCAACCTATTGCTGCATCTCAGAAGACCTAGAAGCCTTGATCCACGTTGAGTGGTGGTCTCCATCTTCTGCAAAAATGTGTTTTCCTCTACTGAGTTGGTCTTTGCTTCTTGCCTTTTCCATGCCATCTCCTCTTGGGCCATGTTCCTGGATTTCTGTTCAGATGTTTTCCTGCCAACTAGCTGGCAATTCCAAAGCTGAACCAAATGATATTTGATGCTCCATTTCACCAAGGAATAATGTAGAAAGAATATGATAGAAATCCCATTAAGGTTTACTTTCTGAGTTGTTGTTGTTGTTGTTGTTGTTGTTGTTGTTGTTGTTGTTGTTGTTTTTTAAAACCAAACTGCAGTGCGAAAACAGTTGTTACCACTTGCATTGATTACAAATGCATCTTGCCTTTCCTTTTCGGCTGCTTCCTCCTTCTCTGTCCCTTCAACTTTCGGGTTTTTTTAATTGGTTTAAGTCAATCAATGAATTCTTGCTTCTTGCCCTTTGGTGAATTGCTAAACTTGCCAATAATTGCAAAGCAGGGTTCTTTATTTTTATTTTTAATGAATTTAGATACCTTTCGCTCCCGTTGAAGGCTGTCATTGATGCTAGGCAGACCACAGAAGGGGAGGCAGCTGTTCCCCTTGGATTATTTGAAGGCCTTAATTAGGATCTGGAATAAGAAAAGTTAGGAAGGAAGACATGGGTAGGGGGAAACAGAAAGAATAAAATTGTAGAAAAAGTCACTTATATATGTCGTGAAGATTGCATATAGTCTCCCCCTACGTTGCTACCAATAACATAGAGACAGCTGAAGAGAGTCAATACGGCTGGTTAGAGAGAATATTGGAAAACCTGCACACCTTAATTTGCAGGTAGGCCTTGAGATTGACAATTAAACCAATAAAAATCAGTATTTATAAAGCAGGGTGAACTAAGCATGTAATAGAGTTTGTTTTGAGGGCATTTGTATCACATATTTAGAAGTCAAACTCTCAAGCAGCTTAGATAGACCTCATGTTTAGATCAACATCTTCTCTGCAGTCCATAAACTGCCCGTCCATCACAGGTTCTCACATTCTTCTGCTTCTTCACCAGCACCGCACTCATCCAACAGGCCCATCTCCTTGGCTCTGCTGTCTGGGACCACAGCAAGAACGAGAGAGAGCTCACTCAAGTCAACCACGTAAGATCTGGCTGTTAGGAGGCACCGTGTTTGGGGCTCAAGGCGCTCTTTCTCTGCCACCGTTTTGAATTAAATTCTTGGCAAGGATGGTTGAGGCCTTCAACGTATTGCAAAAATTCAAGAGAACTCCAAGATCTCCTCTTTGGAAGTGTTGCCAAAGATTATACATCATTTTAACTCTCTGCCTCAGCCTGAACTTCTAAGTAAGAACAATCCTTAACTCCCTTTGTTGAGAAAGGTATCGTTCACTAGAAGTCAAGTGAATTACAGTAATGCACAGCCAGAACTGACAATCGCGCGCCCAAAAATCCTCAAATCTAATTTTCTCTTCCCATAGGTATCTTCAGTGGTGAAATCCAAATTTTTTTACTACCGGTTCTGTGGGCATGGCTTAGTGGGCGTGGCGTGCCTTGGTGGGTGTGCCTTGGTGGGCGTGGCTGGGGAAGGATACTGCAAAATCTCCATTCCCTCCCCACTCCAGGGGAAGGATACTGCAAAATTCCCATTCCCTCCCCACTCCAGGGGGAAGGATATTGCAAAATCTCCATTCCCACCCCACTCTGGGGCCAGCCAGAGGTGGCATTTGCCAGTTCTCTGAACTACTCAAAATTTTCACTGCCAGTTCTCCACAACCTGTCAGAACCTGCTGGATTTCACCCCTGGGTATCTTCCATTGCTGGCCCCTCCATGTCCAATCAAATGTCTCAGGGAGATACGGTGAACTCTTCATTCCTCTTGAAGCCTTCCCCCTCCCATCCAGCACCCCCACTTCCAGTTCATGGCAGACTGGCACCAAAGACAAGATGTAAGCGTGAGGTGGGCAGCTGTCATCCTCCTGCAAGGCCCCCCCCGATTCAACTTGCATCAATCTTTTGCGTTTCCCTTCCCTTCCAGAGTGCACCCTTTTTCACCAAGGAAAGCAGGTTCCCCCACTCTGTGAAAAAAACCCTCGCTTTTTAATTACTTCTTTCCCTCCAGGGTGGTGCCTTATATAGTTAGTCAGCTCTTTTTGGAAAAAGAAAAGAAATGAGAAATCTTTTATCTTAGGATTTTAAGCACTGCTGCCAGCAGGTGGTTTTGGATAACAGGGTGGGCTTGTAAGTGCCAAGAACTTTGCAAACCAAGATTTGTATAGAAAACTATTTTTAAATTGCAACTTTCCACCACTCAAGAAGATGAGCTAATCCTACTTTTAGACTATTACCAGATTGCCACATCTAAACATTAGTTGGTAGGTCTCTCTCTCTCTCTCTCTCTCTCTCTTTCCTCTCTCTCTCCCTCCCTCCCTCCCTCTCCCTCTTTATCTCTATCATCTCCATCTCATCTCAGTTTGTTTGATTTGTATGTCCATTTGCCAGAATCATTCATACCTAGAATAGCATCAATGTCAGGAGCTGTGATAAACCCAACATTGAACTCCTATGTTTAAAGACAACCTATGAGGTTCTGGGAACAATCATGGAAGCTGCATACTGATTTTTGGGATGTCCATAAAACTTTTGGTTGACTGCTAGAGTCCATCCCAGCAAATCTTTTTCTTATAGTCCTCTATGCTACTTCTGCTTGATTCATAAACTTTCATTGCAGCATGTAAAGTCTTTCTATTTGGTCAGAGGCCACCCAGATCTGGGGGGGAAAGAGAAAGATTTGGGCAAGATTTGCTGGGATGGACTCTGGCAGTCAACCCAAGGTTTCATGGACATCCCCCCCCAAAAAAAGAGAGAGAGCATGCAGCTTCCATGATTGTCCGAGAACCTTGTATGTTGCCTTCAAAGATAAGTCAACATTGGTTTATCACATCTCCTCTCATTGATGCCATTCTAGGTATGAACCAGGGGTGAAATCTAGCAGGTTCTAACAGGTTCTGGAGAACTGGTAGTGGAAATTTTGAGTAGTTCAGAGAACCGGCAAATACCACATCTGGCTGGCCTCAGAGTGAGGTGGGAATGAGGTTTTCCAATATTTTTCCCCCAGAAGTGGGGAGGGAATGGGGATTTTGCAGTATCCTTCCCCTGCCATGCCCACCAAGCCATGCCCACAGAACCGGTAGGGAAACATTTTGAATTTCATCCCTGGTATGAACCACTGCAGCCTGTGGTTCATACCAGGGGTAAAATTCAATTTTTTTTTGAATTTCCAGGGGACTGGAAGCCAAGAAATTAAAAGACGCTTTCACCCTGGGGAGGAAAGCGATGGCAAATCTAGACAGAATTCTAAAAAGCAGAGACATCACCCTGTCAACAAATGTGCATATAGTCAAGACGATGGTTTTCTCAGTTGCAATGGATAGTTGTGAAAGTTGGACCATAAGGAAGGCTGAAGGTCAAAGAATTGAGGCCTTTGAACTCTGGTGCTGGAGAAGACTCTTGCGAGTCCCTTGGACTGCAAGTCGATCAAACCAGTCAGTCCTAGAGGAGATCAACCCTGATTGCTCTTTAGAAGGCCAGATCCTGAAGAGGAAACTCAAATACTTTGGCCACCTAATGAGAAGGAAGGGCTCACTGGAGAAGACCCTGATGCTGGGAACAATTGAGGGCAAAAGAAGAAGTGGACAGCAGAGAACGAGGTGGCTGTATGGAGTCCCTGAAGAAGTTGGCGTGATCTTAAATGGACTCCAGAGGATGGTAGAGGACAGGAAGGCCTGGAGGAACGTTGTCCATGGGGTTGTGATGGATCGAACATGACTTCATGACTAACAACAATGAACCACTGTTGCCCTGTTTGGTCCATGAGCCAGATCCATCGTCAGTTGTCCGCCTCTTTTTTTTAAACTCTACCCCTTGCTCTCACTGGACTCTTCTCCTCCTTTAACCTTGAACATAATCACTATCCCTCCTTCATCTGTTTGCTTCTTTTTAAACTATGCCTCATTAGTCTTGACTTGAGTGATCTATTCCTTCTTTGTTGATCTCATTCCATGCTCCGCTGCGAAGAAACCGTTTAGACCTAAACGCCAACCTCCTCTATCTCTCTCTAAAGCCTTCCCCCATCCATCATTAGCATCTCCCTGCATTGTCCTAGTGTGCATTTTTTTTTTTTGCAAATTTCTCCCGTGTTTTGCGCCTGCCCTGTCCGTTTACATCCTCACGCAGGCTTCCCTTGGCGTTCTTATTTTTGCAGTGCGCCCTGTTGATTCTAAACAAGGGGATTTTAGTAAGCAGATCTGCTTTGGGTCTCAAGCAGGTTTGGAAATGCTAGAAGCTCTAGAAAGCAGCTTTTTCTCTCTATCGCTATCTAGCCGATGGGGGAAGAAGGATGAAAGGAGGACGTGGCTTTCATCCCTTGCCAGCCAGTCTTTGGTGTGATCTGGCATCCCCGTATGCATGCATTCTCCTGCATTGTCGTGGTGGCGCAGCGGTTAGAAGGCAGTACAGGCGATCCTCGACATACGACCACGATTGAGCCCGGAATTTATGTTGCTAAGTCAGAAATCGTTGAAGTTGAGTTTTCTATTATTTCCTAAGTGAGTTTTGTCCCGTTTTACGACTTTTTCTTGCCACGTTTGTTAAGTAAATCACTGTAGTGGCTAAATTAGTAATGCGGTTGTTGAGTGAGTCTGGCCTTCCCCAGTGACTTTGCTTGTCAGAAGGTCGCAAAAGATGGTTACGGGACCCCGGGGCAGTCATAAATAAGAGTCAGTTGCCAAGCATCTGAATGTAAATCACGCAACTGTGGGGATCTTGCAGTGGTCATAAGGACCATGAAAAATGGTCGTATGTCACTTTTTTCAGGGCCACTGTAACTTCGAACAGTCTCTAAATCAGTGGTTCTCAACCTGTGGGTCGGGACCCCTTTGGGGGTCGAATGACCCTTTCACAGGGGTCGCCTAAGACCATCAGAAAACACATATTTTCAATGGTCTTAGGAATAATTTTATGGTTGGGGGTCACCACAACATGAGGAACTGTATTAAAGGGTCGCGGCATTAGGAAGGTTGAGACCCACTGCTCTAAATGAACTGTTGTAAGTCAAGGACTGCCTGTATTGCAGTATTGCAGGCTGGCTCTGCCGACTGCCAGCAGTTCGATCCTGACCAGGTTGACTTCTATCTTTCCGAGATGGGTAAAATGAGGACCCGGATTGTTGGGGGCAAGATGCTCACTCTGTAAACTGCTTAGAGAGGGCTGTGGTATATAAGTCTGCTATTGCTTGGGAAGGAAGGAAAGGAAGGAAGGAAGGAAGGAAAGGAAGGAAGGAAAGGGAAGAAAGGAAGCAAGCAAGCAAGCCATAGTAGTGCACTTATTACAATGAAGTATTGCAGGCTGTTTCTTCCCACTACTAGGAGTTTGATCCTGACCAACTCAAGGCTGACTCAGCCTTCCATCCTTCTGAGGTCGGTAAAATGAGGACCCAGATTGTGTGGGTGGGGGGGGGGGGGCAAGAGGCCGACTCTGTAAACATCTTAGAGAGGGCTGTGAAGCACCGTAAAGTGGTATATACCGTAAGTTTAAGAGCTATTGCTATTAAGAGCCATGGTGGCGCAGTGGTTAGAACGCAGTATTGCAGGCTAACTCATTTCTCACTGTCAGAAGTTCGATCCTGACCGGCTCATGGTTGACTCAGCCGTCCACCCTTCCGAGGTCAGTAAAATGAGGACCCAGATGGTTGGGGGCAAGAGGCTGACTCTGTAAACCACTTAAGAGAATTCATATACCGTAAAGCGGTATATAAATCTAAGTGTTATTGCTATGGTGATGCCCAAGGGACCAAGAGAGGCAGAAAGCTCTTCGTTCTGCTTGGTTTTTCCCTCTTCCCCGAGTTCTCGTTTCCGTACAGCACCAGCGGGCCTAATAAATAAATACAAATCTGTTCTTCTGGCTTTCTCTTGATGCTCCCCCTCCTCCCCTCATCTCCCCCACACCCCCACCCCCGGTCTCTTTGCTCTCTTCCCAGAATGCCACACTGCAGGTTGTACAAGCCTTATCTCTTCCCTGGAAGATGCAGGCAGAGCTCTCTGCTTAATGTACAGACAGAGCATCTCTTTGAGAAGAGCAAAGAAAAAAAAAAACACCCCCAAAAATCCAGACACTGAAGCTACACAGTTGAGCCAGTGTGTTGCGATTTCCGCCAACCTCCCGAGCTCAGGGCCAGCAAAAGCTGACTTTGAATATGAGATTAGGAAGGAAGAAAAGAACTGTTGTTATTCACCCTCTGCATTTCCACCAAATTCTGGAAGGCGGGTGGGTGGGGGGGATTTAGTGATGGAACGTGTCCAGCTCTAAAAAGGCCTCTCTCTTTCCTGACACCAATTTTCCCTGGCACGGGTGAGTTTTGATCTTATTCACCCATCGATAGCACTAGAAGGATTGAGGGATGGAGTGATGGCAGTGGTGGGTTTCAAAAATTTTTACTATCAGTTCTGTGGGTGTGGCTTGGTGGGCGTGGCTTGGTGGGCGTGGCAGGGGGAGGATACTGCAAAATCCCCATTTCCTCCCGATCAGCTGGGACTCGGGAGGCAGAGAATAGATGGGGGTTGGGCCAGTCAGCATTTTTACTACCGGTTCTCCGAACTACTCAAAATTTCCGCTACCGGTTCTCCAGAACCGGTCAGAACCTGCCGAAACCCACCTCTAAGTGATGGAGTGATAGAATGATGGAGTGCCTATGGAGATTCTCAGCCATCCAGGTCATGGTTATCCCAAAGGTGCTTTTTCAAGAGGCAACTGGACTTTCTGTTTTTTTTTTTCCTTTGAAGGCCTTTCTCTTCTTATCCAAGAAGCTTCTTCAGCTCTGACTGGATGGTGGATAGATGGATCCAGTCAAAGCTGAAGAAGCTTCTTGCATGAGAATAGCAATAGCCATAGCCCTTAGGCTTATATACCGCTTCATAATGCTTTTACAACCTTCTCTAAGTGGTTTACAGAGTCAGCCTCTTGCCCCCAACAATCTGGGCCCTCATTTTACCGACCTCGGAAGGATGGAAGGCTGAGTCAACCTGGAACCCGGTGAGATTCGAACTGTCGAACTGCAGCTAGCAGTCAGCTGAAGTAGCCTGCAGTGCGCCACCTCGGCTCTTTGAAGAAGCGAAACATCTTCAAAGAAAAACCAGAAAGTCCATTTGCCTCTTGAAAAAGCACCTTTGGGAGAATGATAGGATGATAGAGTGATAGAATGATGGAGTGATAGAGTGATAGAATGATGGAGTGATAGAGTAATAGAATGATAGAGTGATGGAATGACAGAGTGATAGAATGATAGAATCATAAGACTGGAAGGCATCTTGGAGGTCTTCTAGTCCAACCTGTGCCCAAGACAGGAGTCTTTGTATCATCTCAGACAAATGGTTCTCCAATCCTTTTTTGAAGATTTCCAGTGATGGAACATCTACAATTCTGGGAATTGAGCTGTCCCATTGATTAATTGTTCTTATTGTCAGGAAATTCCTCCTTACTTCTAGATTGGATCTCCCTCTGGCGAGATTCCACCTATTGCTTCTTGTCCTGCCCTCTGGTGCTTTGGAGAACATGTCCATCCCCACTTCCATCAAGCACTGGAAGACAGTTATCAGGTCCCCATGAATCCTTCTCTTTATTAGGCTAAACATTATCTAGTTCTCTTGGCCATTCATTTTACGATGTAGCTTCCAGAGCCCTGATCATCTTTATGGCTCTTCTCTGCACCCTTTCTAGATTCTCAAGTGTCTTATTTTGTGTCGTGGTGATACATCTTCTCCCAACCAAATCCCATTGAACCCAACCATCCAAGGATTCTGGGCCCCGAAAAAGAAAAACCCCATCCATCAACTCCATCCTGACAATTAGAGTCAATGATCTCTTTACCAAACTAGGGTTCTCGGGATGCCACAGTCCTGTCTGGGTGGGAATGCTGGGAGCTGTAGTCCCAATGGACCTGGAAGCCATCAGATGGGGAAAAGCAATTGGGAAACTAATGTTTCCAAGGAAAGTTTTCAGTGAGGATGGGGAAAGACGGCTGCAGATTTAAGGCTCTGGGGGCACTAAAATTCCTTGGTTTATGTTTGTGAGTGTGTGTGCTTTAATGATATTTTTATGGATGAAATATAATAAAGATCAACACATATGATACCGCTGGTGATTACACAGTTAAGAAAAAGACACACATTACAGTGATTAAAGTAAATTCAGCATCAAAGAAGGGGAAAAAAATTAATAAAAAAAAGAGAAAAATGAGATTCTTATAGTATCAGTATGAGATCAATCCGTTCCTTAAATTTAGCATTAAATCTAGGCCACATGAAAACATGTTCCATCATCTCATTTCCACGTTCTCGTGTGACTTTTTACAGCAGTTCCCTGGTTACAAAAGAGGGAGGATGGAAATGTTTGAACTGCAGGAAGGATATTTTGAAAAGGCAGTTAGTTCCCGTTTCAGAAACAACTTTTTTTCCTGCCTCTGAAAGCCTCCAAAACAGAGCTTCAGAAAAAAAGCCTCTGAAGCTCTGTTTGGAGGCTTTTTTTCTGAAGCTTCATTTCTGGTGCTTTTTTCAGCCTCTGAAACCTCCGTTTGAGAAGCCGGGCGGGGCTACATTCGGAGTATAAGATGCACCCAGATTTTCACCCTCTTTTTTGGGGGGAAAAGGTGCGTCTTATACTCCGAAAAATACAGTACCTTTTTTCACTGTGCGAGAAGGAGTCAGATAGTCTAGTGATAAAATAAAATTAAGGAAAATTAAGAAATTAACCTGTGGACCTGTCTGAGAGTGAAGCCAAAGGGGGAGCTGGGATGTATTTTCTTCCCGTCTTTCATTTAATCTACTCTTGCTAGAGACGGACGGGTCACTGCCGATCTTCATGCATCAAATATTCCCTCAGTTGGTTTAGGAAGTCGTATTAAAGGCTCCACTTTGCCGGCTCCGTCTGACAGAAGCAAGGCCCAATTAAGTGCAAACTATCGCGTCCTCTCTTTTGCTCTTCTTTTGCATTCCCTTCAAAGGCCTTGGGCTGTGGTTCGCCGTTGCCTTTTCATTTGGGTGGAAATTGCTGCTCCCTTTGAAAAGGCAAATGGGTTCTCAGGAGTTGGAGAGCTGCCACAGTTCAGCATCAGTGCAGTAGAAAGAGAACCGAGGTCCTATGGAGAGGTGGGTGGCAAATAGCACCCTCCCTGCCCCCTCCTCCCCAGGGGTTTCGAATTCTGACCTCGGCCTAGAAATCGGAGGGAGAAGGAAGTCAACCATGGCTAGGCATTTGCACAGGGCGGCACCAAAAAAGCCACTACTCTTTGGCTTCCCTCTGAGGTATCAGCCCGAGAGCAGCTGAAGTTACGGTTGCAAATGCCGAACCGAGGGATGCTGTGCACTGATATAACGTTGAATGGCCACTAAACAGGGCAGTTGTTAAGCGGGGACTATCTTTACGAGGAAAATATTGGGAACACCAGTATGGCAGGACACATAGGTCAGTGTTAAGTTTTGATTAGAAAAATAGCCATTTCATACATATTTTCCTTCCTTCCTTCCTTCCTTCCTTCCTTCCTTCCTTCCTTCCTTCCTTCCATCCATCCATCCATCCATCTATCTATCTATCTATCTATCTATCTATCTATCTATCTATCTATTATCTATCTGTCTATTATCTATCTATAAATTATTGGGGTTTTAAATTTGTTCAGCCAAATTATTTAATTCATTTTATTTTAAATTTTGTATTTATATGTTTTATTCTATGGCTGTTCACCGCCCTGAGACCTTCGGGAGTAGGGCGGTATACAAATTCAATAAAATAAATAAAATAAATAAAATAAATATCTATCCATCCATCTATTCATCCATCCATCCATCAGCTGACTGTTTCTTTCTTTCTTTCTTTCTTTCTTTCTTTCTTTCTTTCTTTCTTTCATCTATCAATCTATCAATCTATCAATCAATCTATCCATCTATCCATCTATCCATCCATCATCTTTCTTTATTTTTTTCTTTTTCTTTCTTTCTTTCTTTCTTTCTTTCTTTCTTTCTTTCTTTCTTTCTTTCTTTCTTTCTTTCTTTCTTCTATCTATCATCTATCCATCTATCCACCCACCCACCCACCCACCCATCCATCCATCATCTCTTTCTCCCCCCCCCATCTACCTACCTACCTACCTACCAACCATCTACCTAACTCTATCTATAGTTCTGCAACTTGACGGAGCTAAAGATTAAGTTTCTTTTTTTCCAGATACTTTCTAGTAACAGGAGTAAAAGTCAGGATGTGTCAGAGAAACGGAGTTAATCAAAACCTGTCTTTGGTTTCACGTTATTCGTTCCGTGCTGATTGCCTGGCTAGGAGCTATTGTTCCAGTGACAGCGGGATCCTTTTGTGAATGGTGGTTAAATCCAGGGAAAGTGAATGCAAAAATTATTCTGTGCTCATCAGATCGGCTGCTTTTGTGCAGGGAGGGATGCATCTCTCTAGTTTAATAACAGAAATAAGTTTGGCAGCTTTTAGCATCTCAAAGCTGCTCAGCTTCACAGAGAGAGCATGAATATTATTTCGGTCCTTTTTTCTTTTTCCAGGGATGCTTTTCTGCATCTGAATATATTTTTTGGGGGGGGTGGGGCATGGGATAAAATAATTGTGGTGCATCTCTCGAAAACCCGGAATGGCTTCTGAGGAAGAAACAATGGAGGAGAAAAACCAAATGGATACGGAGAGCTTTTTGGAGAGAAATATTTCTAGATCTGTAATACGCCAAAGCAGAATCGGTCAATATTTGTCCAAGGATCAACAGAGATGGCCGGATTAAGGAATGCTCCCATCCCACAAATACAACGGGTCAAATCCAATCTTTGGATTGCATTCGTGGTCTTTGAGCAGTTGACTTGGACGTTCCTTTCATGACTTGTAGTCTCTCTAGCTTAGTTTTTCGGGTTCTCTGTATTCTCTCCCTCTAGACCAGAAAACACCGGTTAATTTTGTTCTTTCTTTGCAGTTCAAGGTTGGCCTTGCTGATTGGTCCTTCCAGGTGTTTTTTTTTTGCAATTGGGGTCCATTGGGTTTGCCCCGATCATGAGAAGGCAAAGTCCATGACCGCCAGCAGAGAACGTCAACTCCGTGGCTGTTTTTGGAGGCCCACCATCAAGACCGTGGTTCCATCAGCAAGGTAAGATGTGACCTTTGCAGCCAAGACTCAGGGAAGGGTACAAAAAGGGGGGAATGGACAAACCAAGAAGTGCAACCCTTAAGGTTAGGTTGGTTGGTTGGTTGATTTTTTCTTCCTCCATGGAAATGTTGATATTCTTCTGAAACTGTAGCTTGATATATTGTGCGGAGAGATAGACTTAATTTAGAAATGAGCTTTTTGTTGGAAATCCCCCCCTAGAGATTGCTTCTCTTGTAGCCATTTTTTTTGCCTAGCTTGTTTGTCCCAGACCAAGTAGAGGGAGAACCCTTTGCAGCCCACCAAGGACATGAAGCCAAATATTTCAGCGGTGAAATCCTCTGAAGTCTGCTACCGGTTCTGTGAGTCTGCTACCGAGCACGATCATCAGAAATACCAGTTTGCCCGAACTGGCAGTATTTTTTTTTTACTACCGGTTCGGGAGAACCGGTCCGAACCGGTAGCATTTCACCCCTGAAATATTTGTGGCCATAGAAAGACATCCTCCAACGTCATGAGCAGAAGGACATTTTCTCTTGCATCCTGGTTGAAACTGTCCTTCCTCCCGGAGGGCTACCCACTCCCAACTTTTGGAGGGTGAGACCACTAATTCCTGGTTCACCAGGTTGCTGCTCTTCATCTCATATTCATGAGGCTACCATGTCTTTCTCTTGCTATGCAGCCCTTGATCATAGACCCTAGAAGGTCTTCTCACATTGTCTGTAGATTGTAACGGTTAAGGTGATAGAAAGTGAACATGATTAAATGCACGGGAAAGAATAATCCTGACTATATTTGACAGAGCTCTACCAAATAATTTAGAGTGTAGAAATTGTGGACAGAAGGATTTTCTCTCTCTTGCAATCAGGGTTATGAACTGAAATTCATCTTGTGGGCGGTTGTAGGGGGGGAGGGGAGGGCTGCAGCTAATAAAAGAAAGGATAGTGGGGGAAAAAAATGCTTCCAGTTGTTGAAACAGAATGGTTTAAATTACCCGGCTGCAGAAACCTTGGCTAAATGGAAGATCAGGGAATTAGTTGGATCTACAAGAAAATTCCCACATTAGGTATTAATCCAGGCTAGAGAAGAAGACCAGGTTGAAAAGCTTCTTCCAAGAACCCATTTAAGTCCAGCAGAGACCATGAGGGATTTGGGGAAGCTTCTGAGATAGGACAGAATTGCTTGAATACCACACTGTTGTGGCTCGCTGGTGGCCAGCAGAGCTGGCAGCAGAGTCGGACAGTGAGGAGGTTGGGGAGGAACTTGGGCCAGTCCTGGAGTCTGGGGAAGGCTCGGACGAGGGCTCTGCATCGGAGGCACAGAAAGGGCCATCTGGGAGGTACATGCTGCCTCCGGAGCCTCCAAAGTCGGACCTCAGCAAGGCAGAGGAACAGGGGGAGCCTGTTCCCAGTGTGCGCATGCGCAGAGCTGCCAGGAAACAGGAACAATTAAGGAAACAGGGTCGACTTGGGAGTAAGGCTTGGAGATGATTGGCCCCTCCCATAAAACATAAAAGAGAAGCAAACGAGATGTGAGCTTTTGCAGGAAGCAATTAGTTCATGTGGCCGATTCAAGTTCTGTTTGTGACTCTGTGCCAAGTTTGGCCTTGCCCTGCGTCTGGACATTAGCTCTTTGGCATCGTTCCACGTGAGATAGGTGGGTGTTGATAACCTTCCTCTGGAAGACTGTTTATCAAGCCTTGCGGACTGTAACTGAAAGTAATTTACAGTCGTATGAATTAAAGAGGTTTTTTTGGGGACTAAGATTGTGCTTTATACTTTCTAAGGAAGCCTAGGTCAGAACCCACACCTGGCCCTACAATTCAACAGGAGGTAAGAAGGTGCCTCCATCTGAGTAGCTCGTCATCTTCCTCCTGACCACAGAATTGTCTCGTCCTTTTTAAAAAGCAGCTGAACTGGTCTCCATGAAAGGAACCAGATGTCCTTGAGGACTAAGGAGATTGTGGCATGGATAAATGGCGATGGGAGAAGGGGTACTGTAGTCAAGAAGACCTGGAGGCCAAGTGATGGTGGAGGTGGCGAAGATGGTGCAAATATCCTAGTTCCAGGATATATTTGATGTTAAGCCTTCACTTCCAAGTTGAGCAGTGACCCTAACAAGGGACAAGGTGATCCTCCAGAGGTGAATAGAATAGAATAGAATAGAATAGAATAGAATAGAATAGAATAGAATAGAATAGAATAGAATAGAATAGAATAGAATAGAATAGAATATTTATTATTTCAATTTGTATACCGCCCTACTCCCGAAGGACTCAGGGCGGTGAACAGCCATGGAATAAAACATATGAATACAAAATTTAAAATAAAGTAAAACGAATTAAATAATTTGGCTGAAAATTTAAAACCCCAATAATTTAAGACCAAATTTAAAATTTCCATTTAAAAAGGGGAAAAACTTAGGTCAGGCCAGCTTGATGAAATAAGAACGTTTTGAGAATAGAATAGAATAGAATAGAATAGAATAGAATAGAATAGAATAGAATAGAATAGAATAGAATAGAATAGAATAGAATAACAGAGTTGGAAGGGACCTTGGAGGTCTTCTAGTCCAACCCCCTGCTTAGGCAGGAAACCCTACACCACTTCAGACAAATGGTTATCCAACATCTTCTTAAAAACTTCCAGTGTTGGAGCATTCACAACTTCTGGAGGCAAGTTGTTCCACTGATTAATTGTTCTCACTGTCAGGAAATTCCTCCTGAGTTCTAAGTTGCTTCTCTCCTTGATGAGTTTCCACCCATTGCTTCTTGTCCTGCCCTCAGGTGCTTTGGAGAATAGCTTGACTCCCTCTTCTTTGGGGCAGCCCCTGAGAGATTGGAAGACTGCTATCATGTCTCCCCTGGAGACCACTGCAAGGGCAGGGCTGGTGAAAGACGGAGCTTTGACAGCTGTCATCTTGATTTCTTTTGACCCCCTTGGTGGTTGTGGGAGTGACGGAGCTGGGTTTTTCGATGGGGGGGGGGGAGAAGAAGGAGAAGGAGAAAAAGAAGGAAAGAGATCGGGGCACAAGGAACTTTAGAATAGTTGTGCCGAGCCTTTCTCCTTTTCTTTTCTTTTCTTTTCTTTTCTTTTCTTTTTTTCCCCCCTCGTTTGGCAGGATGCAATTTTTCCCCCCTCTTAAATGTTGTTATTCAAAATACGATATTTTAAAAAGGACAAAAAGGAAAACAAGATTATGGGCATAGGCACCGCTGGAGAGAGCAATTATTTCCATGGCTACTCAGAAACACAACATTGACATTCTGAAAAAGGGAGCTTTCATATTTAACTTGTTCCGGAGTTGGTGGAAATAACAAGTCTATTAAACTTTCGGCACCGACTTGTTTTTTTCTGGGGAATCTGACTTAGGGACAGTTTCTGACTTCCCCAAATATGCATTTATTGTTTCTTTTTTCGGCTTTAAGAGAAGAAGAGATGAGTCTGGCGATTTTTAGAAAGAGATGCAGGAGAAGGGTGCAAAAACTTCAGGAATTTGGTAGCCTCCTTTCTGACTTCCGAGCTGCAGTTTATCCATTGAACTTCTGCCTTTGAATTAAATTAGCTCGTTGCAAAAAGCAGATTCCTAGTGTTTTTGACGTCATAAGTCTAACCTGGCTCACGTCTTACTGTGTAACATGGGAAAACAGGAAAGGAAATCACCTTTCGGTGAAAGGAAGAAGGATTTTCTGCACATCAGAAAATCTCTGTATTCCCCCCCCCCAAGCTGAAACTCAATACAGATAGTCCTGGACTTATGACTGTCATTGAGCCTGGAATTCCAGTTGTAGGTCATGCTGGTCATTAAGCAGATCACCACGAGACTGCTCCGGATTTTATGACCTTTTTTTGCAGCATGACCTTTTGTTAAGTGGCTCCGTTGACTGCAATGGGTGTTTTTTTTTTGCTGGAAATCAGAAATAAATGCTAATTCCCAGCAAACGTCCCCTTCCATAAATCACAGTCAGGTGGACTGCAGGATGCCGCAAACAACTATATATGTGGGCAGTTGTTGAGCACCCAAAATGCAATCATGTGACTGCAGGGAGGTTGGCCATTGAAACCTCAAATGGTCGCTAAGCAATCGGTCATAAGTTGAGGACTACCAGTATAGAGTTGGAGATTCAGTTCCAGTGGAATTCTTGAGAATGACGCAGAGGGAGGGAGGGAGGGAAGGAAGGAAGGGAGGGAGGAAGGAGAGGGGGAGGGAGGGAGGGAGGGAAGGAGGGAGGAAGGAAGGAAGGAAGGAAGGAAGGAAGGAAGGAAGGAAGGAAGGAAGGAAGGAAGGAAGGAAGGAAATATATTTCATGAATTCCTCCCTGCAGGACCTTGCCCTAAATTTTCGTATAATTTAGCACTTCAAAACTTGGTTGAAGCTTTCCAGAAATGTGTCAGGAGCTCAACCTTTAATTACAGTGGCGATATTTAATTGATTAAAATATGGCACCAAGAATAATGTAATTGTTGGAACCCTTCGGGTTTCCCCGCATCGTCAAATTTCAAAATGTAATTTGCGGCTTTGAGAAATGGTTCTTTTAGGGGGAATTGCATCAACAGTATGCACAAGGAGGAAATGGTGTATTAGAGGAAAAAGGCTTGCAAAAAACACGTCCCTGGGAAGATGTGTGTGTGTGTGTGTGTGTGAATACAAGAATGTGTGGAAAATTGCATGGAGAGAAAATGCGTGGAGGAAACACACGTGTGAAATTTGCAAGGGGATTCGGAATTCGCAAACTGCTTCAGACACATAAACTAAGATGTGCTTGCAAAAAATGGAAATTTGTTTTAGAGAGTGATCTGAACTGTTCCAGCATTCTTTTTTCATTTAAAAAAACAACAACCCTCTATCGGACTCTAATTCTAGATAACCTCTCATCAGCAAGAATCCCAGAGTTGGAAGGGACCTTGGAGGTCTTCTAGTCCAACCCCCTGCCTAGGCAGGAAACCCTACACCACTTCAGACAGATGGTTATCCAATATCTTGAGTTGCAGGGAACATAATAAGTTTCCTTCCTGGCCTCATTTGGGTTTGCTTTTTGAGGGGCCACCGAGAGGAAATCTCCGGAGTCAGGGCCTTTTCGGTTGTGGCACTCTTTGACCTTTCATTTTGGAATGAAATTAATTTGGAATGAATTAAAAGGGGAAATTTCATAACCTGAGCTTCGTTCTTCTTTTGTGAACTGCTTTGTGAGGAGGACAATCTCGGTGAAACATTACTAATTCTGAACCACTGGTATTATTCATAAAAATACTACGGGACGTAGGCAGAATCAATGGGCTTTTCAGTTGGGATATGTTGACATTTTAGCTTTATTTGCTGCATTTCAGTCCTTTCTTCGGAGAGTAGAAAGCAACTTCTATGAAAAGAGGACTCTCTTTTTGATAATGACCCTGTAAGATTGATTGTGCTAAGAAAGAGTTGAAGAGCTTTTCCTTTGGGGAGTGGGAGGCTGACAGATCCCAAAATCCAAGAAAGACATGTGATAATTTCTTGTGAAGACATGTGAAGATTTCTTTGTTGTTCCTCAATCATAGACAGAATCTTGCCAAATTAGAGCAGACTAACATCGCCGTAAAGTATATACTCTGGGAAGCATTGAGGTGGAGCTGTCTTCACCCTCTTTCTCTCACACAAAACTATCTGAACCGAATTCTTTATTGATTTCGTTATTGTTCCCTCACCTACAGACAGAGATCTTGCCAAACTAAAGCAGATTACGTGCACCATTAAATATATACTCTGGGAACCATTAAGGAGGAGCTGTCTTCCTCCTCTTTCTCACACACAAACTCTGAACTGAGTTGTCTCTTGTTCCTCTGGAGTGCAGGCAGCCCCTTCCTCCTGGAAATACCATCTCATCCCAGTACCTGAAGCTAAAACTCTACTGATTCCCCTCTTTCCATTCCTGGGAATTAATTAACCAGGATTAGTTGGCATTAGTTGAACAGAGTGGAGAAAGACGATTGGGGCCTGAATGGATGAATGACGTCGAGGGCAGGATTGCAAAGCATTACGGAAAAGGTTCGGCTTTCGTAATAGCAGAGTTGAGATGACTGTCTGAGTTCTTAGTCTCCATCTCCTCCATGCAGAGATGAGAAAAACCCCGCAGGGACTCCCTCAAAAGAGCTCGGCAAAGTGTATCTCCAGGGAAGCAGATAATGTCCTACGCAGCTTGTGACAAACCAAGAAATCAGAACCATATTCTCATTCAGCAAAAGAGGAGCAGTGGGGGGGGGAAGGGGTGGGAAGCACTGTGTTTTGACAGGTATTAAGTGAAGCGGTTTTGGGATCTGTCTTTCTGGACAGGAGCGAGCAAAGAGACAAGAGACGCAATGGAATCATTTCACTCCTGGCAGCTTTGTTAATTATGATGAATGGGGTGGTCCGTCCTCCCCACTCACCCCACTCCACCCCCTCGGCTCCGCAGGGAAAGAAGAAACTGCAAACCAACTGCAAACCACGTTCAGGGAACTTTCCACGGGGAGAACTGGTCATTTCATTACCTCTGCAATTTTCTTTCGTCCCCGAAAAATCTCTCGAGGGCAAAAAAAATGAACCAAGACTATTAAGGGAATATTTTGGACTCGATTCGAACTTCAGATCACTATTTCCCTTCACGGGTAGCTAGAGGTAAATATTTGGTACCTGTTATTTCCAACCCGCGTTTCTCAACCTTGGCTATTTCAAGACGCGTGGAGTTGAATTTGAAATCCACACGTCTTAAAATAGCCCAGGTTGAGAAACACTGGAACTTCCAAAAAATTAGTTAATTCGGTCTCTTTAGGTTGGGGGCAGGAATGAAATGCTCCCGGTTCGGACCGGATCGCCCGATCCGGTAGCAATCATGGTGGGTGGTTCGGAGAACCGGTAGCGATCGTGGCGCGAGGCTTCGCCCACCCGCCCGGTTGTCGTTACTTCCTGGTTTTAACCAGGAAGTAATGTGTTTTGTACCCTCTGTGCATGCGCAGAAGATTTTGTTTTTTTGCTTTTAAAAGTAAAAAAAAAAGGCTCTGACGATCACAGCTGAGCTGTGTGATCGTCAGAGCCTTTTTTTACTTTTAAAAGCATTTTTTACAACCTATAAAAATGCTTTTAAAAGTAAAAAAAAAGATTGCGCGCTGACAGCTGATCATCCCCTCCGCGCGCACTGTTCTACTTACCCCATGCCTCCTTTTGGCGTGCACTGCGCATGCGCACCTCGCATTTGGTGCATGGTGCGCACTGCGCATGTGTGCACACACACTGTGCATTTGGCACGCAGCACACATGTGCAGCCAGCGAACCGGTAGTAAACCGGTTCAGATTTCACCACTGGCTGGGGGGGGTCGACTCTTGCATGGATAAATCCTCAGCACCTATAGAGGACGTATCTTTTTCCCAGACCAACTAAAAAATAATTCTTCCAAAATAAATTATCTGCAATAATATCCAATCCAATCTAAGGCATTCTATTGGGTGCATTCAACTAATTACCACCACCAAAGCCTTACCTGAAGGACCTAGAAGAAAAGGTGCACCAACGGAGGCACCTAGAAGAAGGTCCTGCATCAAAGCCTCCACCTCTGGGGTCCCCATCTTGAATTTTGGGACCATCATCCCCAGCAGATACCCCCGGAGCCCAAAGCTGACACTTGAATCTTGAGGTACGGAAGGAATCTGGCCAAAGTCCCCACTCCTTATTTCCCTCCTCTTTTCTTCCCTCTCCCTTCCTGCTGGATGATTAACACCTGCCATTGGCTTTCTGTTAATCCGATCCTTGATATCAGATGGTAAAATGAGATCTTGTATGACCCTGCTGGGAGTCAGAAGCAAAGCATAAAAACCATATCAGGAAGATTAAAAGGCGTCCAGAGATAAAGGCGAACAAAGATACTTATTTATTTTCAGCTTCACAAAAAGCTCTGATAATCGCGTAGCGGCGGGAAGCGAAGCCTCCCTCCAAGGAAGGATCATAAATCGGAGAGTTGCCGTTTTAGTCTGGTGGAGTGGACAATTTTCTGATGGGCAGGACTCTGTGAGAGGACAGGGGACTCCACTTTTGGTAACTTCCTTCATATAGACATATACTTTCTGCAAATATTTCTATCTGTATTCAAAAAAGACCTCGTTGAACAGATAAGCAGGGATTAACCCCAGACAAACAATCAACTGGAAAACAATACGCTAATCAAGGAAGCACCAAGGAGAAAAACCACACTCTCATCAACAACCCCCTCCTGGCACATTGATTGAAGCTGCAGACTCCCTAAAAAGTATTATCTTTGGGGTGGGGGGCATTTTAGCAACCTGGTATCTACCAGATATTTTGGACTCCCACAATATTTTTGTAAGTGGGCTTACAAGGCTCGTAGACATCGTTGAAATTGAAAACATCTGGAGACTTTCTAGAGCAATGCTTCTCAACCTTGGCAACTTTAAGATGGATAGACTTCATATACCAGCTAGCATGGATGGACCTCAACTCCCAGGATTCCCAAGTCAGCTCAGCTGGCTGGGGAATTCTGGGAGTTGAAGTCCACCCATGTTAAAATGAGCAAAGTTGAGAAACAATGCTCTAGAGGTCATTTCTAGAGACGATCAGAAAAGGGGCTGTTCTATCTCCCATGTGACCCTTCCCCCTTTGCTAATATTCCCTCCCCCCCCCTTGTGGAAAAGAGATTACTTTTCCATTTAAATTACAACCGTTATTTCTAAGCAACTATTGGGGGAGTCCATTAGCATCTGTACATTTTATGAAACCCCTTCCCTGGTTCTTCCTTGAGGGTAGAGGGGGCAATGGTTCCTTTCCTTCTTTCCTTTCCTTTCCTTCTTTCCTTTCCTTTCCTTTCCTTTCCTTTCCTTTCCTTTCCTTTCCTTTCCTTTCCTTTCCTTTCCTTTCCCTTCCCTTCCCTTCCCTTCTGTCCTTCCCTTTCCTTCCTCTTTCCTTCCCTTTCCCTTTCCCCTTTCTTTTCCCTCTTCCTTTCCTTCCCTTCCCTTCCCTTCCCTTCCCTTCCCTTCCCTTCCCTTCCCTTCCCTTCCCTTCCCTTCTCTTTTCTTTTCTTTTCTTTTCTTTTCTTTTCTTTTCTTTTCTTTCTGCCTGCTGAAACCTTCCCCTACCCACCACTCAGCTTCTCCTGTTTTTTTGTAGGGAAAAAAACCAAAGACCAACTGCCAGCCCCTCTCACCCAACTCCTGATTTTTTACTTTATAAAAATTACACACCTCTGCCAAAGCCGCTGGGAATCATAGCTAGATAGCTACGATTGAGAACGGGCTGCGAATTCTAGGGAGGAGGCCAGGCTGGGTTGTGCAGAAGCGATGCCAAATGGCTTGACATGCAGAAAAACTACAGCTCCTCCAATGGTTTCCATTAAGCACATTTGTTCTTCAAACCTGGCCTGTTAGGCAGCACGCTTTGGAGGCGGACTGCCTGTTTGCATTTAATGATACTCCTTTCCTGGGTTTAATGCACGTTCCTTGAGAAGGAGGTCAATCTGCACCTTGTTAAAAGCTCCGGCTTTTTTGCACTCATTCCTTGGTGTGTTTACACAGACGAGGAGAGGAGATAAAGAGGAGAGGAAAAAATGCCTATTTTGACTCCAAGGTTTTCTGTCTATGACATGGGGGCAGAATATTAGGGGTGCAGGGAAATTGCTTTATCCCATGCTTTCACTTTGCTCTGTCTGTCTGTCTGTCTCAATCATCTCTTATCTATTTATCTTTTATCTATATCTATCTACATTATCTCTCTCTCTCTCTCTCTCTCTCTCTCTCTCTCTCTCTCTCACTATCCATCCATATCAATCATCTCTTATCTATTTATCTTTTATCTATATCTACATTCTCTCTATATATATAATTTATCTATCTATCTATCTATCTATCTATCTATCTATCTATCTATCTATCTATCTATCCATCCATCCATCTGTATCAATAATCTCTTATATTTTATATTTTACCTATATCTATCTATATTCTCTCTCTCTCTATTTGTATCAATAATCTCTTATCTATTTATCTTTTATCTATATCTATCTACTCTATTTATCTATCTATCTATCCATCCATATCAATCATCTCTTATCTATTTATCTATATCTATCTACATTCTCTCTCTCGCTCTCTCTCTTTCATCTGTCTATCTATCATCATTTTTAAGAGATTGTGTGTCTTTTGTGAACATTCAGGGGCTTTTCCAAATGTAAATGGAAAGATAGAGAGTCCTGCAGTCTGATTTCTCTCTCTCTCTCTCTCTTTATATCTATATCTATATCTATATCTATATCTATATCTATATCTATATCTATATCTATATCTATATCTATATCTATATCTGCATATTCTTTCTAGCCAGGTTTTACCTACGTAAACTAAGTTGTTCTGCAACGTAGGTAAAACCTGGCTAGAAAGAATATGCACATAAAAGCCTACGAAAAAGAAAAAGACATATCTATATCTATATCTATATCTATATCTATATCTATATCTATATCTATATCTATATCTATATCTATATCTATATCTATATCTATATCTATATCTATCTATCTATCTATCTATCATCTCTCTCTCTTTCATCTATTTCTATCAATCATTTATATGTCTGTCTGTCCGTCTAGCCCAGTGTTTTTTCAACCTTGACATCTTTAAGATGGGTGGACTTCAAACTCCCTGAATTCTCCAGCCAGCAGCATTTATTCTGAGCAGCCTCTGGTTATTTCATGGCTGGACTGAATTGTCCCCACCAGCTGGGTGTCTCTCACAATTGGCACAAAGGTAATAAGCCGAGCCGCAATTTTTGCCTTGGCCCTCGCAAAGCGAAGTGGCGGGAAACAACTCGACCTTTGGGTCAGCCTGCACTTCTGCTCCGTGCTCTCCAAGGTAACTGCCTGCCTGGGTTCTCAAATAGCTCTGGAATTATTCAAGGAAACAGAGTCAAGCGTCCAAGAAATTTCTCTTGGTTTCTATCAAGTTGCCAAGAGACCCCCACCCCCATATATTCAAGTTATGGTTTGCCAGCCTGGACCACAATCAGCAGCCTGGGAAATGTTCAAGTGGATGTTCCCACAACCTGCTCTTCCTTGCCATAAGATGTGGAACTAGCCAACAGGTGTCTGTAGAGGTTCTCAGTCTGTTGTGACTCCGGCCCCGGAGGCTGATTTATCTTTGCATGCTGAGTCGGAGGATGATACGGAGGAGGAGGAAGCTGGCAGGAGCTATGTGCCAGAGGGACCGTCTTCACTGGTGAGTCAGCAAGAACTGACAGTTGCTGACGTGCCTCTGGACCCCAGTCAAATTGAGGAGGAAACAGAGGCCGGTAACGAGGAGAGGGAGCCTCTATTGCAGTGTTTCTCAACCTGGGTAGCTTGAAGATGGGTGGACTTCAACTCCCAGAATTCCCCCAGCCAGCACTGCTGGCTGGGGGATTCTGGGAGTTGAAGTCCACCCATCTTCAAGCTTCCCAGGTTGAGAAACACTGCTCTATTGGATGCAAGAGAGAGACGTAGGAGATGTCGTAGAGAACAGCTATTGCCACGTCCCAAGAGGTTTGGTCAGGAAACGTAGGGCCACACCCTACAAAGTATAAAAGGGGTGTGGCTGGGCCGGAAAGGCGTGGTGAACAATTTGTTAGCATTTTGGAGTTTAGAACTGCTAGTTTTGAGTTTTGAAAAGGAGCCTGCATTTCTGCATTAGCCTGCTGGCCGTCTGCCAAGACCTCTGGAACATTGCCGGGAACTACTGAACTGATATATTTTTGAAAGAGAACTGTTTATTAAAGGGCCAGCTTCAATTTCTCTAGCCTGTGATTGTTACTGCCGGGCTATTTGAGCTTCTGCAAGGCCCCTCGTGGGAGGGGACAGGACACAGTCCTCCAGGTCCCGGTTGTCCCAAAGGTGCTTTTTCAGGAGGCAATTGGACTTTCTTTTCTTTTTTTTTCTTTTGAAGACCTTTCACTTCTCCTCCAAGAGGCTTCTTCAGTTTTGACAGGATAGTAGGGAATGGAAACATCTTCAAAAGAAAAAACAACAAAGTCCAGTGGCCTCCTGAAAAAAAACACCTTTGGGACAACCATGACCTGGAGGACTGAGAATCTCTACAGATATTTAGCTATACAATTTGGGATGAACACCCTTGGAAGGGTGTAGGAGTAGGAATGGGTTTCCAGAGAAAAAAATTGCAGGCTACAGGAACCAGGAGCTCCACTCAGGTGGCCCTGAGGACACAGATAAACCTCCAAGGGCTTCAACCATCCTCCAAAAGGGTGCAAATGACCAGCTGTCTGCAAGGAGTATAAATCCTTCCGTTCCCCACCATCCAGTCAGAGCTGAAGAAGCTCCTTGGAAGAGAAGTGAAACGTCTTCAAAAGAAAAAACCAGAAAGTCCAGTTGCCTCCTGAAAAAGCACTTTGGGGACAACTATGACCTGGAGGATGGAGAATCTCCATAGACCTTGAAGAAGAAGTTGGGAAGAAGCTCCTTGGATGAGAAGTGAAACATCTTCAAAAAACAACAACCAGAAAGTTCAGTTGCCTCCTGAAAAATCACCTTTGGGATAGTCAACAGGTGGGTTTCACCAGCAAGAACCTAACCAAAATCCCCATCCAGCCAAAGGGGCGAATGAAGTTCTACCTCTTTTTCTCCCTGTTCACAAGTTACTCCACCACACCGAATTATGAGACATGGCTAAAGGCAGCTGGGAAACAATAATGCCAGCGAATGTGATTTCCCCAGGCGTGGAAATCGGCTTGCCTTGGCTTGCAATCTGGACGGCTGGAGCTCTGAATGTTTAATTCCTTCGGCATTCCAGGAGATGAAAAAAAAAAAAAAAAAACCCAGACATTTAACAAAGAACTTTTTTTTTTTTTTTTTGGTGCTTATTTCTGTTTAGTCTTCCAGGTGGAAACTTGGAACGAAGCACGTCGCTTCCAAGTCAAAATTCTTTCCAAGCCAATAAGCTTCTTTCTTTTCTAACCGTGAGTTGTGAAAATATCAGTTTTGCACCACGGAGATTGTCTTGGAGGTGTCTGATCAACAAAATTAAGAAGTAACGGAGCATCCAACTCACAGCAATGGCTGTTGAGACGAGGTTTTTAGTACGCTCTGAGCTTATAGAGGAGTTCGATGTGAACTTTTTATGCCATTTCTGATTCCCCCCCCCCCCTTCTATTTATTTATTGGTTCGATTTATATGCCGCCCTTCTCCGGAGACTCAGGGCAGCTTACAATGCGTTAAGCAATAGCCTTCATACTTTTGTATATACCTGCTTAGTAGGGCTTTAGCCCCCCCCCCAAGCGGTGTTCTTTTTTATACAAAGTCAGCTTATTGCCCCCACAATCCAGGTCCTCATTTTACCTACATCGAAAGGATGGAAGGCTGAGTCAAACCTTGAGCCTGGTGAGATTTGAACTCGCAGTAATTGCAGGCAGCTGGCAGCTAAGTGCTACTTTAACAGCACTTTAGTCCGCTGCTCCACCAAGGCTCCTCTTCTCTTTTCGTATGGTCTGCATTCTGGAGGAGAAAAATGTTAAATGAATGGGGAACGTGCCCAGTAATGAGGTTCAAGGGATTTAGTTTGAGATTCAAACCGAAGTTGGTTTGGCTCAGGTACCACCTGTTTCATTTTATTTTGTAACATGCCCCTCAGCCCAACAACAATGGCATTTTTAAGGGGTTGTGCGTCTATTGTGAACATCCAGTTGCTTTTCCGAATGTATTCAGAATGTATTCTGAATATTCCAAAGATAAGAGAATCCAGCAATCTGACTCTTCATGATCTGTAATATCTGTCTCAACTTCCTTCCTTCCTTCCTTCCTTCCTTCCTTCCTTCCTTCCTTCCTTCCTTCCTTCCTCCCTCCCTCCCTCCCTCCCTCCCTCCCTCGTACTCTCCATTTCTCCTCCCTCCCTCCTACTCTCCATCTCTCCTTCCTCCCTCCCTCCCTCCTACTCTCCATCTCTCCTTCCTTCCTTTCTCCCTCCCTCCCTTTCCTTCCCTTAGCCCTGTTTCCTTCTCCCTCCCTTCCATCCTCTCCCTGCCCCTTCCTCTCTTCCTCCCTCCCTCCCCTAGCTATCTACCTATATCTCTGCCTATCATATTTATATGCTGTCCATCTCACAGAAATGTGGCACACCTTGCTCTGGAGCCCCTGAGATATTCATGGCTGATAACCATCTCCAACCTGGCCTTAAGAGATTCAGTTTCAAGGAGGCGGCTTGTCCTGAGAATCGACCATCTAAGTGGGATAAGAAGCAGCAGACAAAGTCCCACATGGTCTTATCAGGAAAAGCAGAGAGGACCCCAATCCCAACTCCAACCAAGCAAACCTTCTGAGCATTGAGACTTGCCAGATTCTTCCTTCATCCAAGGCAGAGACCAAGAGCTTGGCAAAAGAAGAACGGAGCACATGCCCTTTGGTGTGGGCCATCCATGCTGGCATCTCCCGCCACTTGAGAATCAGTGACTGTGGAGTCTTGAGCTCCCCTGAGTAGACCAGCAGAGCGGAGAAGGGTGTGACTTGGTGAGACCGACGGGCTGATGAAATCTTGGAGAAAAGTTCCTACAACAGGGTGGGTTGGGAAAATGGCCCTTGCATGGATGAGATTTGCGTTCGTGGGGCTTCTGCAGCTGTAGCAAGATGTTGATGCTCCCTGAACGGAGTGTCTCTCCTTTGTACCAGCTGTGCTTCCCTCCCCACGTCGCCTTTGTCTGCCAACGTGCCAGCATCGCCCCAACTCCTGCAGCATTGTCTGCCCGGCCTTCTCTCTCACAGCTCCTTTGTTCTCTTTTGATGTCAATCTCCCTCCGTGTCTCCACGTCTCCCGATGTCTGTTTGTGAGCCCCTGCCCGCATGTCAGACACCTGCACTCTGTTTCATCTCATCCTTCTACCCCTCTTGCTCGGCACAACAATTTTTTTTTATCCTGGAAATCCATCTTTCCCCTTGCCAGCGAACTGCTCGGCTGTGAATCTGATGGTTTTAAAGTGGGTCAGTGAATACGGAGGAAAGGCAGCCTCAGGAACGGAGACGTGGACTCACGTAGGACAAGTGGAGTGGAGTAGCATGGCGGCGGAAAGGAAATGGAGATCGGAGGCAAGAGAAAAGGCAGGAAGTTGGATGTTCCTCGTTCTTTTTCAAGCTTAGCTCAAAGCTATTAAGAAATTCCCAAGGTTTGGGAGTGCTTCAGTGATAGATTGCTACCAGTTCGCCCCAGATCTGGCAAATCGGTAGTGGCAGCTGCAAGAGGCTCCGCCCACCTGCCTGGACGTCTCTGTGCATGCACAGAATTGTCACACGCACTGGTGAGTGCGCGCCCGCAAGCGAACCGGTAGCGACTGAAATTCTAACCCAGTACTCAGGGGCGAAATCTACTTACCTTCCCTACCAGTTCAGAAATGCGTGTTCTCCATCTACAAACAGAAACCTTGCCAGACTAAAGCAGACAAACTTGCCTCATAGAAACTTATTCTGGGAATCATTGAGGAGGAGCTGTCTCCATCCCCTTTCTCTCACAGATAGAGAGGGAGGGCTAGAAAAGGAGGAAGAAGAGAGGAGTGGGGAAAGAAGAGAGGAAGTAGAAAAGGGAAGGAGAGGAGGAATGAAGAAAATAGAAAGAGATAGAAAAAGGAAGAGAAGAGAAGGGGAAGAGGAAAGTGTGGTAAAATAAAGGAGAGGAAATGGTAAAAGAGCAGGCCTGAACAATTAACAAATGAAAGTAAAAAGATGATGAATGAATAATGATGGATAAGAGACTGTACATTTAAATATGTTGGTGAAAAATAAAAATATATTTTTTTATAATGATTCTGGGAGCCATTGAGGAGGAGCTGTCTCCATCTCCTTTCTCTCACACAAACTCTCCAAGCTGTGTTGTTTCTTGCTCCTCTAGAATGCAGCCCCTCCCTCCCTTCCTACTGGGAATCCAAACTACATTCCACCACATTCAGCAATATTTTTTTTTCCAGATTAGGCATTCAATCCAGAGCCTCTGATGTGCAAAAAAAAAAAGGGGGGGGATTTTATCTTTGAGATAGCTCTCCCCCCCTCTCTCTAATCATTTATATTTTCAGAGTTGTACAGTCAGTCTGCATAGGATCTTACCTTGTAAACAAAGCATAAAATGATGGATAACCATCTAGCTGGACAGAAAGGAATGAAAAATGGACATGAACAAAAACCAATCACAGCTCCTTTTGTTTTGTTCTACTGGGGGGGGGGTTTGAGTCATTTTTTAATTTATTTTTGGCAAGCCCTTTTCTCGACGATATGCTTTTCAATATCGAACTACCCTCCCTCTGGATATCTCAGGATACAACGGTGATGATGTAGAGGATGGGCAATTGAGTTACAAGTGGAAGCTTTTGCGCTGGCGTATTAATTTAAATAATGGAACTTTGGTTTGAGATTCAAACAGGTTTGGTCTCCTACAGTGGCCATATTAATAACATCTGTGTAGGCGTGAATTAATTGAGTCTATTAATTGAGCAAAAGGGGGAGGGGGGGTCCTAATAGGTTTTGAGGGATTCTCGGCGATTATGAAAATGTCCTGAATCATTTAGTCATATTAATTCTAGCCGTTTCTAGACCCACTCTGGCTCCATGGCTGAATTTCTCGGAGATCATCACTTTTTTCCCCCCATTTCGACTCTTTAGACATCTACTTAATTAAATATAGATTATGGCTCTGGGACTAGGGGATTATTATTTATTCATGAACGATTTAGATTGTAAAGGCTGCATAGTTTATTTTTATGTCTGGTTGGGGGACTGTTGGGATAACCCGAAATGAAATCTCTTTCCATCAATCACAAATTGACTAAGGGGCTTGCTTAGATCTGTTCCATCAGCCCATCCTTGATCTTTGATAGGGGTAAAAAAAAAAAAAAAAAGAGAGAGAGATATCCAATCTTACTTTTCAGGATTCCCACGATAATTCAGATTCTGTGTGCACAAAGCACTTGCCCTCTTAGCATTTAATGCTTTAATGTTGGCTGGCTGTTTTGATCTCTGGTGCTATATTTTGCGAGTGATGTAAATGAAAAACCAGGGTATATGTTTGGTTCTAAAGAACACAATTCCCAGAGCTGAGATGGATAACACCATAATATTCCTGTTTCCGAATTGCCTAGTTGCAACACTCAAACAAAATATATAGAAGCTCAAAGTATGTATGAAGTTTCAACAGGTGGTGGTACCTGGCCAGTTTTGTCTGGGCTCAAAAGCTACACAAGACCAGGTCCAGTTAGAACTTCAGTGAGGAACCTCAAGACTGCAGGTGGAACTGGAGGGTTGGGGGATAAACCCACAAATCAATTGCCAAGCAATTGCTTTGAAACACACCCTGTGGATGTCTCCGTGAAGTTACCAGGAGTTGAGCTTCTCTTGAAGGAGATGTTTCTATTTATCTGGACTCAACTTTGTGTCTCATAAAAGTTGGCTCCAAGTTGGCACATTCTGGACAGCTTCAAGTACAGCTAGAGAGATCACAAGAGGTAGTAATGCTCCAGAAAAGGTCCAGAACCAAATTAAGAGTATCAGGACCATGGAAAGCTCCAAGTGAAACTGAGTGGACTTTGGGTTTATAATTGGCTTCAGTGAAAGACCCCAGTTGACTGATTGAGAATTCAACCCTGCTACATTTGGATCTACAACTTGATCTCCTGCACTTCTGAAGAACCTCCAATTGCAGGGATGTCCAACCTTGGCCACTTTAAGACTTCAATGCCCAGAATTCTCCAACCAACCGTGCTGGGTGTTGAAGTCCACAAGTCTTAAAGTGGCCAACTCTCTTCATCTAGTGTTTAAAGGGAGAGACCTTCTCCTCATGCAGCAACCCCTGAGATGTTGTGCTGGAGACACTGTTTCTGCCGAAGCTCGAAATGATAATACCACTTTATAATGCCTTGGTAAGGCCACACTTGGAATCCTGCATCCAGTTTTGGTCGCCATGATGTAAAAAAGTTGTGGAGACTCTAGAAAGAGTGCAGAGAAGAGCAACAAAGACGATTAGGGGACTGGAGGCTAAAACAGTTGCAAGAACTGGGTATGTCTAGTTTAATGAAGAGAAGGACTAGAGGAGACATGATAGCAGGGTTCCAATATCTCAGGGGCTGCCCCAAAGAAGAGGGAGTCAAGCTATTCTCCAAAGCACCTGAGGGCAGGACAAGAAGCAACGGGTGGAAACTAATCAAGAAGAGAAGCAACCTAGAACTAAGGAGAAATTTCCTGACAGTGAGAATGATTAATCAGTGGAACAACTTGCCTCCAGAAGTTGTGAATGCTCCAACACTAGAAGCTTTTAAGAAGATGTTGAATAACAATTTGTCTGAAGTGGTGTAAGGTTTCCTGCCTGGGCAGGGGGTTGGACTAGAAGACCTCCAAGGTCCCTTCCAACTCTGTTATTCTATTATTCTATTGTTCTATTGAAATGATTGGCAAGAGAAGGCGGTGCTTTTTTTCCAACCCGCGGAGGCCGCGTTCACATTGCATGAAGGTTCGGAGCAGCATGAGAACTTCTAAGAATAAATCCCCCGCTTAAACTTCCTTCCCTGGCTCACTGGGGGATGGGGAGAGAGGGGTTCACAAGCGTGAAAATGGCAATTAAGAGTAATTAGAGGAGGAGGTTGCCCTCCTAGGATCCTTTCTTGAGGACAAGGTGGAGCTACTGGAGAGGTGATTGATGTGCTTGTTTTGCCAACTGTATCAGAGCAACAAGAAAATACCTCTTAGGTTTCCCCCCCCCCCAACCCCCACACGAAGGCAGATGGTGTTTTCCAGCTTTGCCATGGCCCCAATGCCTCAATTAGCAGCTGAGATGCCCAGCTGGTGAGCTGGTGGCTGTGCTCTATTCTGGGAGAAGCTTCTGAATGGAGATTCACACAGTCTTAGCAAGGGAGAGGAAGAGGCATGACTAAAGGTCAAAACAACACGTTCAGTTATGCATATGCTTTAACTAGGAAATACACTTAGAAAAACACACACACAGGTCCCTGATGGGTATCAAGATCGTAGTGATGGGGGAAAGGGTCTGATCTTCTGCTTCTTGAGATCATGTCCTGCTGGAAATCTTTCCAAAGCTATTGTTTCTTCATCAATGCGTTCTGCAGAATAGCGATAGCAGTAGCATTTAGACTTTTATACTGCTTCACAGTGATTTCCAGCCCTCTCTAAGCGGTGTACAAAGTCAAGTTTGAGTAGGTCGGGATCGAACTCCTGGCAGTGGGCAGAATCAGCCTGCAATACTGCATTCTAACCACTGAGGAAGGAAGGAAGGAAGGAAGGAAGGAAGGAAGGAAGGAAGGAAGGAAGGAAGGAAGGAAGGAAGGAAGGAAGGAAGGAAGGAAGGAATAGCAATAGCGCTTAGACTTATATACTGCTTCACAGTGATTTCCAGCCCTCTCTAAGCGGTTTACAGAGTCAAGTTTGAGTCAGTTGGGATCGAACTCCTGGCAGTGGGCAGAATCAGCCTGCAATACTGCATTCTAACCACTGAGGAAGGAAGGAAGGAAGGAAGGAAGGAAGGAAGGAAGGAAGGAAGGAAGGAAGGAAGGAAGGAAGGAATAACAATAGCACTTAGACTTTTATATCGCTTCACAGTGCTTTCCAGTCCTCTCTAAGCGGTTTACAGAGTCAACCTCTTGCCCCCAACAATCTGGGTCCTCATTTTACCCACCTCGGAAGAACGGAAGGCTGAGTCAACCTTGAGCCTGGTGAGATTCGAACTGCCAAATTGCAGGCAGCCGGCAGTCAGCAGGAGTAGCCTGCAGTACTGCACTCTAACCACTGCGCCACCGTGGCTCTCATAATAAAGGTGGTTCTCAACTTACGGCCACAAGGGAGCCCAGAATTTCCGCTGCTAGGTGAGGCCATCGTTAAGTGATTTTTCCCCCTGTTTTGCGACCTTCCTTGCCTCCATTGATCAGGGAATCCCTGCCGCTCCCAGATGACGGGATTGTCCTCATAGAGAAGGCACTTTAGCTAAAGCTGAGAAGATGGAGGCCACGTGGCCTGGCCTGGCCACATCAGTCAGGGGACCGAGTTGTATTTATGGATCCGTATCTCGACACACACCAGGGAGTGAGACTTTAATTTACTAAAAGCCTTGAGTTCTACTGGGTTACCACACTATCACAGCAGACAATTACGTGTCGACTCTGCTGGGACTAAGGATCATCACACTTCCATCTGATGCGGCTCATTTCTTCCTTCACTTGCTGTTCTGGTGAGGAAGCCAGCAAAAGAGTCGAGGGATCTGAATCCCTTCCTTCGTCAGACATCCTTGGATCCCACGAGTTTCACCTGGCTCTTTTGCCAGATCCAGACCTAATTGCCTCGTCCCTGGAAAGCTAGAATCTCTCTCTCTCTCTCTCTGTGTCCCTTCCATAAATTCATTTGTGAGCATATCAGCGATGGTGGCCAGCTTTTTAAAAAGAAAAGGAGTGGAATCGGGCACAAGGAAGAGTTCAAGGATGAATATGTTGATAAATCTATTGCATTATCAGGAAAGAATTGTTAGCTATTGTTATACAATTTCGACTTACAACAATTCGTTTAGTGACCAAAGTTCTAACAGAGCTGAAAAAAATGTGATTCAGGGCTGTTTTTTTTTAAAAAAATAGAAATGGTTAGTTGATATTATTTTGGGAAAAGTAAAAAGTTGAGGTTTGATGTTCATGCTTTATTCTACTGCAACAGAGAGAGTTGGAAGTCAATGCTTTTTTTCTCTTCTTCCTCCCCTCCTCATTTTTCTTTCCCTTTTTCCTCCCCATTGGGCCCTATTATTCGCCTTCATATTTTTGTACTTTATTCTATAATCTAATAAAAAAAATGGTTTTTTTTTTTAAAAAAGGACTGCTTTTTGCAAACTTTGCAGCATCCCCATGGATGGTGTGATCAAATTTCAGAGGCTTGGCAACTGGTTCGTACTTATGACCGTCGCTATATCCCAAGGTCACGTAATTCCCCCTTTTGAGACCATCTGACCACCCCAGTCAATGAGGGGGGGGAGAAGCCAGGTTCACTTAACAACCTGGTCACTCACTTATCAAACCGCAGTGATCCAGTTAGCAACGGTGACAAGAAAAGGTCGTGAAATGAGCCGAAACTCACTTAACAAATGCCTCCACTTAACAAGAGACATTTTGGGCTCAACTGTGATGGTTAAGTCGAGAAATACCTGTATTTTTTATTTATTTATTTTTTTTGAAAAAAAGTTTTTTTTATTTTTTTAAAACATAAACATAAAACATATCTTTTCCAAAACAAAGCTTTGATCCGGTCACAAATTAACACATATCACTAACAAATCTTAATTTTCAATTAACACAACTTAATATTTTACTCAGTTATTTCCTGAAATTCTAGCTATTTAACTATGCCATTGTCCCAAAAACCCATTACTTAAATCTTAAATCCTAACCAAATATCATTCCATTTTTCTCTTTTCTGTTTAGATGGATATATTTTAACAATATAAATCATTACAGTTATTGTAAGCATTTAACAAATATTCTAACCGTTGTTCCCAATATAATCATCTTCATTACTTTGCTATTGTATTTTTTTCTTTGATGCAAACCCTATTTGTCGTACCTTCCTTTTCAATAAAAAAATAATTTTCAGAACATGTCAACTGCACATAACCAGAAAAATCTAACGTTTACGTCTCCGTTTGGCCATTTTTGGGCTGGAGACCAAACCCTCCTTTCACACACACGATGCAAAAAGAGAAGAAAAGAAACCTGGCATCCCTTTTAATCTTCTCCGTTAATTATCCACCCTCCGAGCCTCATCTGTGTCTCAAATAGCTCAAACAAGCCCACCTAAGTGTCGTTTGGCCATTATCGTGCAGAAAGGACAGGACGATCGTGGATGAAGTGCAGCCTTGTTGAGCACAGGTGTTAGGAAACAGGCACAGATGTTTCGACACTTTTCAATTAAAACGTCCTAAATTAAAAGAGGGGGGGATGGGGAGAGAAGAGACAATCAGACAAGCTTTAACAAGTCGCTGAACACAAAACGCACCCAGGATGGTTAGGAGGAGAGCAAGTTGGGCGGGCCGTAATGGGGAATTGTGGTATTAAAAAATTGTGGAACGGTTGTATAAACAGAGGCATAGAATCAAAATCACCTGAAGCATTAGTACCGCTTTTTAAAGCCTTAGTAAGGCCACGCCTGGAATACGGCAACCCGTTTTGGTCACCACATTACAAAAAAAGATGTTGAGACTTTGGAAAAAGTGCAGAGAAGAGCAACAAAGGTGATTAAAGGTCTGGAGATTTTCGTTGTTAGTTGCGAAATCGTGTCCTACACATCGCAACCCCATGGATGACGTTCCTCCAGGCCTTCCTGTCCTCTACCATCCTCTGGAGTCTATTTAAGCTCACGCCGACTGCTTCAGTGACTCCATCCAGCCACCTCCTTCTCTGCCGTCCCCTTCTTCTTTTGCCCTCAATTTTTCCCAGCATTAAGCTCTTCTCCAGGGAGTCCTTCCTTCTCATTAGGTGGCCAAAGTATCTGAGTTTCATCTTCAGGATCTGGCCTTCTAAAGAGCAGTCAGGGTTGATCTCCAGCACCAGAGTTCAAAGATCTCAATTCTTTGGCGCTCACTCAGCCTTCCTTTGTTGTTGTTGTTAGTTGTGAAGTTGTATCCGACCCATCGCGATCCCGTGGACAATGTTCCTCCAGGCCTTCCTGTCCTCTACCATCCTCTGGAGTCCTTTTAAGCTCACGCCGACTGCTTCGGTGACTCCATCCAACCATCTCATTCTCTTTCGTCCCCTTCTTCTTTTACCCTCAGTCTTTCCCAGCATTAGGCTCTTCTCCAGGGAGTCCTTCCTTCTCATTAGGTGGCCAGAGTATTTGAGTTTCTTCTTCAGGATCTGGCCTTCTCAAGAGCAGTCCGGGTTGATCTCCTCTAGGACTGTCCAGTTGGATCACCTTGCAGTCCAAGGGACTCGCAGGAATCTTCTCCAGCACCAGAGTTCAAAAGCCTCCATTCTTTGACCTTCAGCCTTCCTTGTGGTCCAACTTTCACAGCCATACAGCCTGGAGATTAAAAGATATGAAGAACAGTTGCAGGATTTGAGTTTGGCCAGTCTAGAGGAAAGAAGGACTAGGGCGAACATGATAGCAGTCTTCCAATATTTGAGGGGCTGCCCCAAAGAAGAGGGGGTCAAATTATTCTCCAAAGCACCAGAAGGCAAGGCAAGAAACAGATGGAAACTCATCAAGGAGAGAAACAACCTGGAATTAAGGAGAAACTTCCTAACAGTGAGGAGAATTGCTTGCCTTCAGAAGTTGTGGGTGCTCCATTTATTAAAGGCTTTTAAGAAGAGCCTGGACAGCCACTTGTTTCAAATGGTATAAAGTCTCCTGTTTGAGCAGGGGGTGGGACTAGAGGACCTCCAAGGTCCCTTCCATCTCTATTCTGATTGAATTCTGGGAATTGAAGTCCACACATCTCAAAGATGCCAAGCCTGAGAATAGTAGTCTAAAGGGTACCCAGACTGGAGAAGGCTGATTTTAGACTGAACCCTTGTTTCGGTCTAAAAGAGCTTTAAAAACCTGGAAAAATGGGCAAATTGCTACCCAGCATTAAATCCTCAGTTAGGTCCAAAGTCTGATTCTTCATTAGATTGCTTCCCACCTTCTATGGCTCATCTTTACACTGGATTTTCGGCTTTCCTCCAACAAGGAAATTCTCCTTCCAGGCTTTTCTTTTTTTAAAAAAATATATATATATATTATATGGGGGAAAAAAAGTTAAGATTCTTGGTTAATGGGTTGATAAATTGTAAATCAGTTCCCAAGTTGAGTCCTGGGCCTTGAGGACAAATGTGTTGGGGTAGAGGATAGGCACTTAGCCAATGAAAATTTTTGATATATTTTTTTAAAAACTTAATCAAGTGCAACTTTATGTTTCTCAATTCAAACCTTAATGGACCGAATAACTTGAAATGTGTTAAAGAGCTTCTCGTATTTGGATGGTGAGGCATCCCTCCCTCACCCCAAGATGTATCCACCACACTTCTTGAATTTTAATATATCTCCAGCTAGGGGCCTGATCCCGTAGGATCACAGAGGACTAGTAAGTTGCTGTTAGGTTTTTGCAGCCTCTTCTCACCTTCTGCTAGAGCTCAAAAGAAGGAGAAGCGATATTATCCTCCAGAGTTTATTCCCCACCCCAGGGGTGTCAGAAAGAGGGATGAGAAGTTATCTACAGACCCCTCACATCCTGGACATAATTTATTTCAATTTCTCCCTTTAGGATGCCGCTATAAGGCATTGCATGCCACAACAACTAGACACATTAAAAAGTTTTTATCTCGTGCCATCACTCTGCTGAACCCCTAATTCCTACAGCACTGTCTTACGTCTAAGGATATTTACTCATGTACCGTGTTTCCCTGAAAATAAAACCCTGTCTTATATTTTTTTGAACCCTGAAATAAGCGCTTGGCCTTATTGCCATGCACTCAAAAGCCCCGATTGGGCTTATTATCAGGGGATGGCTTATTTTGGGGGAAACAGGGTAGTAAGACTCTCTTATTGTTATCCTTCTCATTTTTCCTACCTTCTATTAATATCTTATGATTATATTGTTTTGTTGTTGTTCAGATGTATACTGAAAGCTTATAAAGTCCTTGTGTGTCCAATCACACTTGGCCAATAAAGAATTCTATTCTATTCTATTCTATTCTATTCTATTCTATTCTATTCTATTCTATTCTATTCTATTCTATTCTATTATTCTGTGTTCTCTTTGTTCTGTTGAGTAGAGAAGTAAATTAAAAGAGCCAAAAGAGAAGATTTTTGATATTTTTTAAAAACTTAATCATGTTTTTAAAAATCTTTTCTTCCCTTCCCTTCCCTATTTTATTCTGCATTCTATTCTATTTTGTAGCATAAAATAGGGAAGGGAATTCTATTTTGTACGGGATGCAGTGGCTCAGTGGCTAAGACACTGAGCTTGTCGATCAAAAGGTTGGCAGTTCAGCGGTTCGAATCCCCAGTGCCGCGTAACGGGGTGAGCTCCTGTTACTTGTCCCAGCTTCTGCCAACAGTTAGCAGTTCGAAAGCACCTAAAAATGCAAATAGGAAAATAGGGGCCACCTTTGGTGGGAAGGTAACAGCATTCTGTGCACCTTTGGTGTTGAGTCATGCCGGCCACAGGACCATGGAGATGTCTTTGGACAGCGCTGGCTCTTCGGCTTTGAAACAGAGATGAGCACTGCCCCCTAGAGTCTGGAACGACTAGCACATATGTGCGAGGGGAACCTTTACCTTTATTCTATTTTGTATTTCATTCTGTGTTCTGTTCTGTTCTGTTGAGTAGAGAAGTAAATTAAAAGAGCCGAAAGAGAAGATTTTGGCTCTTTTAGAGTGCGTCCTCCCTTCCTCTCTCTTCCAGATCTCTCTGGATTTAAACCCCCCATTTTCTAGGGAGGACTATCATGGTTGGTGGCCACTCTAGCTTGAAGGACTGACGGTTGGAGAACCCAAATAACATTTGTTTTTGCCGTTCTTTGAGGGAGGACACCTTTAGCTTGTGCAGCGTTTAACTCGTTTCCAGCCTTGAGTTTGTGCCCGGCTGTGTTGTGCAAGGAAAGGAGCTGACGTTGGCCCACGTTCGATCAGACGTGATTTTGCTGAGTCAGGCCAGCTAGGAACTTGGCTTGCTGACGGAACTGCGGTTTGCTGGCTTGCCGAGCGGGTGCCAAGTTTTTATAGATAAATGCACAGTGAACAGGAGAGTTTTGAATAAGGGATGGCTTCTGGACCCCAAGTATAATTATGATCCCTGCATGGCAAGGCCAGATTAGCCATTATGTTAAGTAGAGTCTATCTCAGCAGCATCCAACGATGCATGGCAGCATGTGCTCCCTGCACTGAGTCTCTTTCCTGCAAGCTGTCTGCTTTTCCTGGTGGCTGAATGTTAATGGGTGATGAGACTCTAGAAAGGAAGACAACTTGATGTTTTTCTCACTTACGCCTGGAGAACATCACCTGCTCCTCTTTGACTGCCACTTTAAAATGGGTAGACTCATAGAATCATAGGATCACCGGAAGGGACCTTGGAGTTCTTCTAGTCCAACCCCCTGTTCAAGGCAGGGGACCAGTCATCTCAGATGACTGCTTGTCCAGTATTTTTTCTGGAAAACCACCAATGATGGAGCATCCAAATCGCCAGGTGGCAAGCGGTTCCATTGATTAATCATTCTTCTCCTTCTCCATAAAAAAAGATGTTGAGACTTTAGAAAAGGTGCAGAGAAGATCAACCAGGATGATTAGGGAGCTGGAGGCTAAAACATATGAAGAACGGTTGCAGGAACTGGGCATGGCTAGTCTAGTGAAGAGAAGGACCAGGGAAGACAGGATAGCATCTTCCAATATTTGAGGGGCTGCTACAGAGAGGGGGGGGTCAAGCACTTTTCCAAAACACCTGAAGGCCAGAGAAGGAATAATGGATGGGAATTGACCAAGGAGAGATTCAACCTAGAAATAAGGAGGAATTTTCTGACAGTGAGAGCAATGAACCCATGGAACAGAAGTTGCCTTCGGAAGTTGTGGGAGCTTCATCACTGGAGACTGAGAGAGAAAAGTGGGCCTACCGGGCCATCGCATGCCAGGAGCGGGGGGGAGCGGGGTTGGTGGGTGTCGCATACACGGGGGCGGGGCGCATAGAATTATGGGTGTGGGCATGCACATGCGTGACACCCCCCCCACCGCGCCCCTCTCCTGGCATGCGATGGCAAAAAGTTTAGCCATCACTGGTCCAGGAGCTAAACAGCCAGCTCAGAGAACAGTCCCCTGCCCAAATTCGCCATTTTGCATGTCGTTCAAACACAACATTGCTTTCCTCTGCGTGAATTTTCTCTGTTCTACAAAGAACAGCAAAGTAACCGATTCTCTTTTGGCCCCAATTCAGCAGAACACTTAAGCACTCCCATCAAGGTTGCAGGAGCATGCTAGTCATCATTTGATTAATCCCTTCCCCTCATAAAGTGGGTGGGGGGAGAGGAAATTCTCTTCCTCACCTGGCAGTGAAACATAGGAGGTGCTCGGCCATCAGTAGATTGACGACAAATCTGCTTTCTTTCTTAGCAACAGTGAGGAGCGCAAACGGACTGCGCAGAATTCAAATGGGTAGTTTGCCCCAAAGAAGTTGGTGAGGGAAATGGAGAAAAGGAGAAAGGATCAGCGTTTTTGCCCTCTTTTAACATCAAAACTGTTGCAATATTTTCAGGATCAGACTCAATAAAGATAATAGAAGTTATAGGTTTAAATATAATTCTCTTTAATCATAATAGGCATTCTATATTCGCTGAATATTCAAGATAGAAGCAAGGAAAATGGGGAGGATGGCTCCTTTTATATACAAGGGGCGGAGCCAGGAATGGGAGTGGTAAAATATGA
The DNA here is from genome assembly GCF_029215685.1 of Pituophis catenifer annectens. Taxonomy (NCBI): domain Eukaryota; kingdom Metazoa; phylum Chordata; class Lepidosauria; order Squamata; family Colubridae; genus Pituophis; species Pituophis catenifer. The sequence goes on along the minus strand of NW_027256951.1, from coordinate 60,351 downwards.
ATACATTAAAGCTCAAGTAATAAGTTAACCCCTGATGTTCCATATATACATTATTTACACATTAGAGAATAAGGCATTTACATCTGACAAATCCCCCTCTAAATGCCGGTTCGTTATACAACACCAGTTACATTCAGATTCAGGACAATATAATACATATAATTTAGAAGTTAAATATTTGTGTTGTTTAGAAGGTAAGGGTTTTGTTAATATGTCAGCTAATTGTTCAGAAGTATCACAATGTATTGCTTTGATGAATCCGTCTTGAGATAGTTGTCTCACGTGCTTAAATTTTATATCAATATGCCTGGACCTTTGTCCAATTGCATCGGATCTAGAAATTTCAATGGCCGCTTTATTATCTTCATGCATAATAAATGGTAAAGTAGGTTTCTTCCAAACATCTGTGATCAAATCATTGAACCATACAAGGTTATTTGCAGCTTTAGACAAGCAAACATATTCTGCTTCTGTGGTAGAGGTGGCTACCAGTTCTTGTTTACCAGTATACCAGTAAACTGGACAATCGTTCAATAGAAAAACATAACCAGAGGTACTCTTTCTGCATGATGTATCACCAGCCCAATCTGCATCAGCATAACAAGTAATTTTTGGTTCTTTGTCATTATTGGGTTCCAATATTAAACAAAAATCTAATGTACTTTTCAGATATCTTAAAATTCTTTTGACAGCTTCCCAATGATACAAGGTTGGTTTGCTAACATATCTTGACAATAAATTGAGAGGTAATGCAATATCTGGCCTAGTCCAATTAGATATATAAAGGAGTGAACCTATAACTGATCTGTAAAATGTGTTGTCTTTAAACTCAGGGGAAGATTCATCATTGTTTCTAAGAAAATCAGTTTGCATAGGTGTGTCACATGTTTTGGCATTATTTAAGTTACATTTGTTTAGGAGTTCAATGATTTTATCTTTTTGAGTAAGTTTGAATCCCCTTTTTGTTTTGTTAATTTGTACACCAAGGTATTTATTCACTCTACCTAGTGATTTCAATGAGAAGTGTTCGTTTAACTTATTTACAAAGATTTCCCTGCTCTCTTTATGCTTTCCAATATATAAAATATCATCCACATAAATTAATACAAATTCAATATGATCATTACTCTTTTTTACAAAGAAACAGTTATCAGCAGTGGTGGCGTTGAAATCCATGGTCTTTAGTACTTTTACCAAGCAATCGTACCATCTTTTGCCAGATTGCTTCAATCCGTACAGACTCTTATTTAGTAACCAAATTTCGTTCTTATTAGTGTATTGACTGTGTGGTGCTCTTACATATATTTCCTTATCTAATTTTGCATGTAAGTATGCAGTCTGTATGTCATATTGAAACACGTCTAGATTGAGTGCAGATGCTACTACAAGAGCTGTTTTGACACTCTCTGTTCTCACTGTGGGTGAATATGTGTCAGTATAGTCTTCTGGATATTTTTGTGCATAACCTTGTGCAACTAGTCTGGCCTTGTATAAGGTATTACCTCCTTCTAAATTCTTAATTTTATAAATCCACCTGGTACCTATAATTGTTTTATCCTTAGGTGCGATCGCAGGTGTGAATACATTTAATCCTTGTAAACTTTTCATTTCTTTTTCCATAGCTAGTTCCCATTTTTCTCTTTCTTCACGGGGAAGTTTCAATACTTCCTCATATGTATTAGGTGTTATTTGTTCTCCATCCATATGCATAATATAATCTTTGTATTTATTTGGTATTTGGTTTCTATTATTTCTAATATTTCTTTCAGGTTTGCTATGGTTGTCATGCAAATATCTGGCTTCCTTTTTTGTTAATGTGTCTGTCTTTATTTTATGCTGACTATTTGTCCAAGTTTTGGTTTTGTTCTTACTTTTGTTAATATTTTGATTTTCTGTTGTTCCTTCCTCGCAAGATATATTATCTTTGCTTTTATTAGGAAAAATTTCATTAAGGTGCAACTTAGACCAATTGGCCTGCTCATGAAACACAGCTGTTCTGGATACTATAAATTTGTTATTATTATCGATGAATCTGTACCCTTTGGTTCCAGTTTCGTATCCCATGAATCTTAATCTCCTGGATACGTTTTCTCCCTTTCTCCTCAATTGTTTAGGTATGTGCACGTCTGCAGTAACTCCAAATATGTGCATGTGTGCTAATTTAGGTTTTCTATTGTACATCACCTCATATGGTGTCTTATTCACAATACTGGACCATGTTCTATTTTGAGTGTAATTTGAATAATGTAAGGCTTCTGACCAAAATTGTTTGCCTAAACCAGCATCCTCTAATGTGCATCTAATCATGGTTTGTAGTGTGGAGTTCTTTCTCTCTGCAATCCCATTTTGAAAGGCAGAAAATGGATTGGACGTGAAATGTAGCATCCCTCTATCCTTTAACCATTGGGAGAATTCTTTAGACATGAATTCACATCCCCTATCTGTCATAATTTGTTTTATTCTGATATTATGTTGTGTTTCTATGCGTTTGTAGAATTCCTTAAATTTCTGAAAGGTTTCATCCTTGTGCTTTAATGTGTAAACAAAACCATAGCGACTGTAATCATCCACTATTGTTAGGAAGTAACGTTTTCTATAGGTAATTGATGGAGTTAATGGACCAACTAAGTCCATATGTACCAAATCAAAAATATTGTTAGTTGATCTGTTAGATTTTTTTGGTCTAGGACTGGTTTTTAGTTTGGTGGATTTACATACTGAGCATTCTAAATAATTTTCACAATTTTTTATTTTTACACCTTCTGCGTGTTCAGTCATTTTTTGTACTACAGGAAAGCTAGCATGTCCTAACTTCCTATGTAAGATATGAGCACACTCATCATGAATTGGTTTACCTATTTTTGGTTTCTTCTCATTGTGTGTATTTTTGTTATCATGAGTTAATTTACATTCATCATTGTCACTGTTACTGACATTTTCATCATCTGCTTCAATACAATCTTCCATATTTGAATCAATGTTATGTAACCATCTTTCTTTGGTTATCAGATAGGGTAGACCCCCTTTTATCATCACAGTGCCTACATTTGTTTTGTTCTTTTCTATAGTTGCTTTCCCCTTTGAGAAAACTATATTGATGTCAGATTCTCTGCTTAGTTTTATAGCACTTAGTATGTTGTGAGGTATTTCTGGGATTAATAATACCCCCTCTATTTTCCCTAAACCAGGCAAGGTCACATTTCCTCTGCCTAATACTTGAACCTTTTCTTGATTAGCTACCTTTATCACAAACTTATCTTCTGTAAATGAAGATAATATACTTTTGTTATTAGTGGTGTGATTTGTTGCACCAGAATCAATAAGCCAATTATTGTTCTCATCTTGTTGTGTTTTGGTGCTGTCTTGTTTATTTAGCCCATTTAGTGACCCAGATTTTCTCTCTTTTGAATTTTCTCTACCCCCTCTACTTTCTCTGTAGTTTGGTGGACTTCTATATTTGTGTCTATCTGTGGAAGATTGTCTGTAATTGTATTTGCTCCTATATTCTGGCCTATGTCTCTCCCTTGGGACTTTGTGACAGTCTCTTCTACTGTGTTCCCTGGATCCATAATTGTGGCATCTAAAGGCTTCATTATATTTATCTTGAAAGACTACTTTCCTAAAAGATTTGTGTTCTGTTTGGTTACTGGAACGATTTTTTCTTGAATTGTCTTCTGCTATCAATTTGTTAGATAGACTTTCTATTGATAAATATCCCAAATTAATGGTATCTAAGTGTGACATAAAGCTATCCCATGATGGATCAAGTGAATTGATAATAACACTTTTCATAGTTTGATCTGAAATCACTTCCCCCCTCAATTGCAGCTCAGCTCTTATTTTGTTTAGATTTATCAAATGTTCACTTATAGAAACCCCTGGTTTCACTCTAGAAGAAAAGAAATCCTTAGACATTCTTGTGGTTGTGGCTACGCTATCGCTGTGAAATAGATTAAACATGCATTGAATTATTTCTGATACAGTTAGGTTTGGTTTGATGCTATGATACATTGCAGGAGACACGCTAGAAATTATTATGAAAAATGCTCTATGATGTAAACAGTCTATTTTTAAAGTCCAAGGTCTTCTTGGAGGACTAGTTATAAAGAATAGTAAATTTTCTTTCATAAAAATAACCTGAAGCTGTTGGTACCACTCTTGTAAATTAATGCCATCAACTCTAAGTTTTGGGAAGTCACTGGGTAAGTTCCCCACATTATTTTGTCCATTACTTACAACCTGAGGCAGTCCGTGGTCTCTCAAGTGCAGGAAATTACAGAACGGCATTGGGATGCTTGTAACGAGTCTGCGCGGTTCTCTGGCCAGTTCAAGTCTTTCGGGGCCGTCTACGTAGTTTTGCACATGCGCGTTGCTCATTTCTTCTTTGGCGCCGTTGTGGAAGGTTCTCTCCATTTCAGCTCTCTCGATCCGCTCCTCTTCAGATGAGTCGGTCTCTGGCTCGGTTTTTGGGGCTTTGGTGATGGCGGCGGTTCTTTTCTTTCTCTTGTGTGTGCTGGCACTCGATTCTGTCTGCGGTGTAGGACGGAATCGGCATGGCTCTCTGGGCTCGGGTGTCGTCGTTTTCGAAGTCAGGATGGGAGCGTGCAGGTCTTGAGTTGTCGGTTTGATTTCTTGCTTCTTCGTCGACGTCTTGGAGATTTTCAATCTTGGCCCAAAAGCAGCAAAAAGCGTTTTCATTGCTGACTTTACTTGAGACTTTGTTAAATCGTCTTCACTTTCTGATTTTGGTTCATCTGAAGAGTTTGAGACTTCTTTTTCACTTTCTTCGTCTGATAGCGTTTTTCGCGCCAGAAATTTTGAACTGAGCGTTTTGATTGGCTCTGCTTCACTCTCTTTTGAAGTTCGTTGAAACCAAGATGGCTGCCGTTCAAAATTTCGCGCGGGGTCACATCTTTTCTTTTTTACAACTATTTTCTCAGTAGTCATTTCACTCACAGTTTTTTGATCTTTGGGTTTTTCTTTAATGACGTTTTTCTCTCTCGCTGCTCCGCTGTTCCTCAGCATCTCCTGGAGGTCCGCGATGAGGCTTTCATCATTCTTTTGGCTTTTTAGTATTTTTAATATTTCTGACCTGAGTTCGTTATTTTCTATCTCGATTTCTTCCTGGTCGTTATTTTCACTCATCAGTTCTTCTTCTTCAGTGGTGTATTCTTCGGATTCTCTCGAAATCGCATTAGTGGATTCGTTGATCATCTCTTGATCAGTTTCTATTTCTTTGCTGTAGGCCCTGGTGTTGGGCCTATCTTTCTTGGACATTTTTAATTACTTATTGAGTCAATTAACCATCCTCTGCTACCAGCTTGTTGCAATATTTTCAGGATCAGACTCAATAAAGATAATAGAAGTTATAGGTTTAAATATAATTCTCTTTAATCATAATAGGCATTCTATATTCGCTGAATATTCAAGATAGAAGCAAGGAAAATGGGGAGGATGGCTCCTTTTATATACAAGGGGCGGAGCCAGGAATGGGAGTGGTAAAATATGAATACATTAAAGCTCAAGTAATAAGTTAACCCCTGATGTTCCATATATACATTATTTACACATTAGAGAATAAGGCATTTACATCTGACAAAAACCTAATTTGGAGATGGACAAACAATCAACCTGGATACTGGGAATCATCACACAGGAACTAGAAGTCACTGATGCACAAGGCGCAGGGGTGGCCACCAGCTTGGATGGCTTTAAATGAGGAGTAGTGCCAGGGTTCAAAAACCTGGCATCCTCCTTGACTTCGCTTGTCAGGAAGTTGCAAAAACTGATCACTGTCTACGTTCCGATTGACGAACCCAATCAAAGGAAGCACGGTCGAGACGATCCAATCTCTGAATGCAAAACTTTATTGAGTACATCATTTTGGCACTGTTGAGGGCAAAACCAGATCTAGCTAATTCTTGCACAAACCCACATAATTAAAGTATAGGATTCACCCTCCCCCTGTTAATGCAGGTCACATTGTCTGATTGAATGTCATTGTATTGTTATGAGAAAAAGTCTTTGGGTTTGGCAAACACCTGCTGAAGTGTCCTTGGCTCTCGTGGATCGTCTTCTTGATGTCTGAAGCCTACATTCCATCGTCCCCTTGGTTCTTTGGCAAGCTGAGAAGTGATAGTAGTTGCAACAGCGTAAGTGTGCTTCGAACATGACTCCGGAACCGGCAACCATCATAAATATGAACCAGTTGCCAACTCTCTGAATTTTGATCACATGACCATGGGGATGCTGCAATGGTCATCAATGTCAAAAAATGGCCATAAGTCACTTTTTTATTGCTGTTGTAGCTTTGAATGAACTGTTGTAAATTGAGAACTACCTGCTTCTGTTTGGTGGGGTTCTTTTTTTCCCTTCTCACCAAACCTTTGGTTTTTGGCAAATCACTGCCAGATCCGTCCAACTGGAAAAAACACCTGTTGTGGCCCAACAGTGGCCAGCAGAGCTGGCAGCAGATTCGGACAGTGAGGAGGTTGGGGAGGAAGGTGGGCCAGTCCTGGAGTCTGGGAAAGGCTCGGACGAGGGCTCTGAGTCGGAGGCAGAGAGGGGGCCAAGGCCATCTGGTAGTTCTTTGCTGCCTCCGGAGTCTCCGGAGTCTGACATCAGCGAGGCAGAAGAACAGCGGGAGCCTGTTCTCAGTGTGCGCATGCACAGAGCTGCCAGAAGACAAGAACAATTAAGAAAACAGGGTCGACTTGGGAGTAAGGCTTGGAGATGATCGGCCCCTCCCATAAGACATAAAAGAGGAGTGAACGGGACGTAATCTTTTGCAGGAAGCAATTAGTTTATCTGGTCGGTTCAAGCTTTGGAAAGCTCTGTTTGACTCTGTGCTAAGTTTGGCCTTGCCCTGCATTTGGCAATTAATTCTCTGGCAGCATTCCAAGGGAGATAAGGTGGGTGTTTATAAACATTCCCCTGAAAGATTGTTTGAGAAGGCTTTTGGACTGGGAATGACAGTAATTCACAGCCATGTGAATTAAAGAGGTTTGCCGGGACTAAGATTGTGCTGTATGCTTTCTAAGGAAGCCTAGACCAGAACATCACCCACCACCCACTCCTTCCCAACTCCCCCCCTCCCCCGTATCCTCCGGCTGAGGAGTGGAAAAATAAACTTTTGAGGCCAACAACACAGTCCTTCTCCTGAACAGCCGGAGCCATTATGCAAATCGCGAAAGGGAGAGGCGGTTTAAGAGTCTGGAACCTCCATATTTCTTGATTTCATTAGCATCGGCGCAAAGTGGGAGAGTTAATGTGACAAAATGAACTCGTTCTGATGCTTATCCAAACAGTTCTTTTCTGAATTAACGAGATCGCTGATTTCCCAACAGTTGCTTTAGGAGTAATGGTGCTTTTTAGGGGGATGAATGATGGAGCTGTCAAAGAATAGCGGGTGGGATTCCAGTAGAGTGGAGGTTGGAAAAGAGAGACAAGGAGAGGATCAAGGGTTTAGCAAGGCAAGAGATAATAATAATAGAGTTGGAAGAGATCTTGGAGGTCTTCTAGTCCAGCCTCCTGCTCAAGCAGGAGACCCTAGACCAGGGGTCTCCAACCTTGGCAACTTTAAGACTTGTGGACGTCAACTCCCAGATTCTGGGAGTTGACATCCACAAGTCTTAAAGTTGCCAAGGTTGGAGACCCCTGCCTTAGACCATTCTGGAGAAATGGCTTTCCAGTCTCTTCTGAAAAACCTCCATTGATGGAGCGAGCACTCGCAATTTCTGGAGGCATGTCATTCCTAGGAGCCTGGATAGCTCTGTAGACTAAAGCACTGTAATTTAACACCAGCTGTCTGCAATTAAAGTAAGTTCGAATCTCGCCAAGGCTCAAGGTTGACTCAGCCTTCCATCCTTTCTAAGGTAGGTAAATTGAGGACCCAGTTTGTGGGGGCAATAAGCTGACTTTGTATAAAATATACAAAAGTATGAAGGTTATTGCTTAATGCACTGTAAGCCGCCCTGAGTCTCCGGAGAAGGGTGGCATATAAATCAAATAAAAATAAATAAATAAAAAAAATTCCACTGATTCATTCTTCTCACTGTCAGGAATTAAGGAATTCTTCCTTAATTCTTCCTTCTTGCTTCTCTCCTTGATTAGTTTGCATCCATCGCTTCTTGTCCTGCCTTCTGATGCTTTGCAGAATAGGTTGACCCCTCCCCCTTTTTCTTTGTGGCAGCCCCTTAGATATCGGAGCATTGCTATCATCTCTGATATGATATATTATACGATAGAGATAGATATAATAGAGAAGGAGGATGCGGTTTCTCAATGGCTAAGATGCTGAGCTTGTCAATTGAAAGGTCGGCAGTTCAGCGGTTCGAATCCCTAGTGCCGCGTAACGGGGTGAGCTTCCGTTCCTTGTCCCAGCTTCTGCCAACCTAGCAGTTCGAAAGCACATAAAAAATGCAAGTAGAAAAATTTGGTGGGAAGGTAACAGCATTCCATGCGCCTTTGGCATTGAGTCATGCCGGCCATATGACCATGGAGATGTCTTCGGACAATGCTGGCTCTTCGGCTGTGAAATGGAGATGAGCACTGCCTCCTAGAGTTGGGAACGACTAGCACATATGTGTGAGGGGAACCTTTACCTTTACCTATGATAGAGATCATATATGATCCTTTAATGATAGTAGGACATAGGACTTTGGGCTTAGCTTTAAAAACAATTGACTTCTGGAGAAGGATGGAGATACTGAAAAGGTGGAGACAGGAACCGCTAGCTTCATGACGAAAGACCACAGAGCAGGAATTCAAAGCTATTTCTTTGTGTCTGGAACCACCATCACATCATGTACAAATTAGGCTCTTTAGGAATTTCAAAGGACACCCTAGGAATATTGCCACAAGGATGGAACATTTCTATGGGGGAAACTTGATGTCTCCTAGAATTAGCAAATGTTGAACCTTTGGCTGACGCTGTTACAGCTTGTAGCTAATATTTGGAGGAAGATCATCGGAGGAGATCCTCGGGACATGCAAATGAGTGGATTTATCCCCAAACTAATCAGTCCAAATATGATTGATCTCCACTTAAAGATGTCAGCCATCAGCAGATTTTCCCCCTCTGTCTTAACAAGTTAGAGCGTTTTAATTACCTTCAGCGTTGTGAAGCTGCACCTGATTGAAAAGCCAATCTTGTCTAACACAAGCTCCTGGCCATTAAATCACTGCTTTTTCTGTAGCTCACAAGATGGATGAACTGTCAGATCCGAGCAAGCTCAGGGGCTACAAGGGAAGGGAAAAAAATCTCCCCTCCCCTACACCCCCTCTTCCTCGAAGCCAAAGATTTGAGGGATCAGCAAGGAGAGAAGCGGTCTCCAAACGGAAAAACAGAAGATTCTGAACAGACCGAGTTACAGCGTCTTGAAATTTTTCCCCTCTTGATCGTTCCGGAAACATCATTTTTGTTTCTTTCAAAACTTGACAACGCAGCTCTTTTCTGGGTGATAACCATTGAAATGTGTAGGAATTAGATTTTCTTATTTGGCTCTGGTTTGTGTGAACAGGTCAGCAAAAGCTCTGTGCATTTTCCAATGTTCCATACAGATCAGGAGATTTTTTTAAAAAAAAAAACCTCGTTTTGGAGCGGTTTTGCATTTTTTTCGGAGTCGCAATTGCACCTCAGGCCTCCTGACTTTTCCCGTGAGCCTTGGTGGGAAGGGGCTGTTCTTCTCAGAGCCCCAAGTGATGGCTCCTACTTGTAGGAGCTCCAAGGAAAAAATAAATGGATTCCTTGCCTCCAAGATCTCCATCGGATACTCCGAAACACAATTGGAGCGGAGTTTGAACCCATCAATTTTAGAGCTAACAGAAAATAACAGAATTAGAAAGGACCTTGGAGGTCCTCCTAGTCCGACTCCCTGCTCAAGCAGGAGACCATATACCCATGATGGCAAATCTATGGCATGTGTGCCACAGGTGGCACATAGAGCCGTATCAGTGGGCACGCAAGCGTTGCCCTAGTTCAGTGCCGGGCAGCTGATTTTTGGGCCTTCCAGAAGTCGGGAAACAAGCTGTTTCCGGCCTCTGGAGGGCCTCGGGGGAGGAAGGTGGGGAAGACTGTTTTCACCCTCCCCAGGCACCAAGAAAGTCTCTGCAGCCTGGGAAGGGCAAAAAACAGGCCTACCAGGCCCACCGTGCCATCATGTGCCAAAAGCGTGGGGAGTGTTTGAATAATTGGTGTGGGCATGCGCACACGCGACCCTCTGCATGACCCCCGCTTTTGGCACGCAACGGCAAAAAGGTTCGCCATCACTGCCCTATACCATTTTAGACAAATGGTTGTCCAATCTCTTCTTAAAGACTGCCAGTGTTGGGACATCCACAACTTCTGGTGGCAAGCAGTTCCACTGGTTAATTGTTCTCAATGGTCAGGAAATTTCTCCTGAGTTCTAGGTTGCTTCTCTCCTTGATTAGTTTCCATCCATTGTTTCTTGTGCTTTGGTGAATAGGTTGACCCCCTCTTCTTTGTGGCAGCCCCTCAAATATTGGAACACTGCTATGACGTCTCCCCCAGTCCTTCTTTTCTCTAGATTGGCCATAGCCAATTTCTGCCATTGTTCTTTATATCCTTTTTGGCCTTACAGACTGTGAAAAGGACCCTTGGTGGCTCCGAGTAAGAATTTGACGGAGGGCTCAGAAGCCCAATTCTGGAAATCTGGATACAGATAATTTGTACATAGACAGATACACAGTTTCTGCTCTTCACCCCACCTGTCCTCTATATTGCTGCAGTCCCGTCTATTGTGAAGGTCAAACTAGTAAGTGTGTGATTTTGGAGAGGTGCCTCAATCAACCATGACCATTGAAGTGAGTCAAGAAACTTTCATAGCTGGAGACTGTTCAGAAGCTCAAAGGCATCAAGTCAACGGTTGTGCCTCATTTCTGACTCAACAGGGGTTGGAGTCTTTAAAAAATGGGCTTCTTTGATTTTACCCAGAATGCTACGCTCTCAGGAAAAAACACAACACATTGAGGAATGGAATGGGACAGCCTGGATTCCATCAAATGTTGGAGTCAACATACCAAGAGATGCACTTTTGCTAAAACTTTCTACAGGCTGTGTCCATCTTCTTGGCCTCCTTGGGGGGGGGTGTCACCTAAATTCCAGATCTTCTCACAGGACATTGTTTTAGACATTGCAATTGGTCTCTGTCCCAGAGCTAGCAATCTCCAAGCATCCACGAGGTATTGCATCTTCAAAATATTTTGCTAAGGAGTCTTGGGAGACCTTCCTGTCTGTTATTCCCCCAAGGACAAGATGGTAACGTCAGTAGAAGGAATACATAGATCTTTCTGGTTGCGTCTGTCAAGAGCTCACTGGATTCAGCTCAGTGGACCAACTGAGGTCAACTATTGAAGCTATAAGCCATAAAATTTTAAGTCCTTCCAGGATGGTAAATCAGCCTCATCCTCCTCATTCTCTAGGGAAGCTGGGGAGCTGTCAACCTGCCCCCTCCCCCTCCACCCTAACGTGAGTCAACATTTCAGGTGACAAAACTTCTTTGAGCCTCAACGGAAGAAGATGAACGACACGTCTTTCTTGCAACACAAAACCGTTGTGCTGACTGAGAATGAATCTCTCATGCTTGCACATGTTAGAGATTAAAGTATTCTAAATATAACATGCCGTCTCACACGGAAGGGTGGAGGACCAATTCCCTGCCTACGGGATTTGCAAGGCTGAGAAGGCAGGAGAGATAACCCTGATTAATCAGACCGCTTCTGAATGGGTGCTTGTCTCTGCTAAAAGAGCCCTTGAAATCTACATTTTAACTGGGCAAAACAGGGTGTGTTTGTTATGAACTCTGTGAGACATGATCATGTGGCCTGTTGCTCATTAATGTTCATTAGACTTCGTTGAAATGGACCGGAGTGAGTTTTCCTTTCTGTCTTCATCTCATCTATTTATCTGCTCCATTTCTGGAGGTGTAGGAGTTCGTTCCCCACTGAGTAATTCACTCTGAACTCACTTTAGTATGAGATCACACCCTAGAACTGATGATGTTCCCTAGTTGGGTAATGAAACATCTGGAAGAAAACCAAGATCTGAAAGTACCAAGGACCCCACAATCAACTCCTTCTCCTTCTCCTTCTCCTTCTCCTTCTTCTTCTCCTCCTCCTCCTTCTCCTCCCCCCTCCCCCCACAAACCCCACTTCCCTCTAGCATTACCCAGTTGGTCATGAAACATCTGCAAGAAAACAGCCAAGCTCAGAGAACACCAAGGACCCCTCTTTTCAACCCTGAGCTACAAATCTTTTCTTCTATTGGTATCACATTAGCATGCATTTGCAAGCTGTCCTTTCTAAATGCAACGGAGGAGGAAAACCTCCATCTGCCAAAAAAAAACTCAATTGTGCCCACGTGATTCTGGTTCTGCCCCCCCCATTTTCATGTCTCGCAGCTGGACTTTCTTGACTCCCCCTAAGGACATCTCTGCCTCCTTGGAAGCAACCTCTCCATTCTTGGACTTTGGAACAAAATAAAAAGATGAGAGCCCTTCTTAGAGAGCGGAGGGAGGGTATTCTTAAGAACGAGCTCCTTCAGCTTCTCATTCCTGGAAGAGAAACCGTGTCCGATACGTCAACAATAGCCGGACATCTAATCCCAGCTTTACTTGACATTGGCCTATTTTGAGCAGGAGATTAGATGAGATTATCTGCATCACCTAAAACGAGAGTTCCTCCCAGTTATTAGCTGCCTTCCTCACCAGTGGCAGATCAAAGAGACCTTCTCTCCTCCTTTCCCCCCCCCCCCATCTTGGAAAAATCTTACTGAAATTTTGCTCTCGGGTGCTCCAGGAGACAGCTGATTTAGAATACCAGAGTTGGAAGGAACCTTGGAGGTCTTCTAGTCCAACCCTCTGCTTAGGCAGGAAACCCTACATCACTTCAGACAAATGGTTATCCCATCTCTTCTTAAAAGCTTCCAGTGTTGGAGCATTCACAACTTCTGAAGGCAAGTCGTTCCACTGATTAATTCTTCTCACTGTCAGTGAGATATACAATATACACCCCTGCTGTATATTAAGCAGGGCAGGGTTGTTTGGTCCTCTGGGCTCCAGAGATAGGTGACAATTTCCCCAGCAAGATCAGATCCTCATCTCCTTCCACTGGAGATCACAGGTTTGAGTGAAACTCACTTTATCCTTGCTTTTCCTAGAAAGAGACACGGCTGTGGCATTTTTGCAGAGAGTAAGATTTCTTGCAGGGATCCCCTGGCTAACATCTCCCCTGGCACTGCAACCAGTCCTCAACAACTGGTGATACGGAGAGAAGTGGGAAAGGCAGGAGTCAACAAGGATTGTGTTTTGATACCTCCGTTTCTTTGACGGTACCTGGAGAATATACCAAGAGGTGAACAAAAGTGCTAACATCGAGACCATTTTAGCCCTGGGTGTTGTTCTTTCAGGACGACAACTTGGTGTTTTTCTCACTTACGCCTGGAGAACACCACCTGCTCCTCTTCGACTGCCACTTTAAAAATGGGTAGACTCATAGAATCATAGGATCACAGGAAGGGACCTTGGAGGTCTTCTAGTCCAACCCCCTGCTTCAAGGTAGGAGACTGGTTGTCCAATCTTTTCTGGAAAACCATCAATGATGGAGCATCCAAAACTCCAGGAGGCAAGCGGTTCCACTGATTAATCGTTCTTCTCCTTCTCCTTCTCCATAAAAAAGATGTTGAGACTCTGGAAAGAGTGCAGAGAAGAGCAACCAGGATGATGAGGGGACTGGAGGCTAAAACATATGATGAATGGTTGCAGGAACTGAGCATGGCTAGTCTAGTGAAGAGAAGGACCAGGGGAGACAGGATAGCATCTTCCAATATTTGAGGGGCTGCCACAGAGAGGAGGGGATCAACCTATTTTCCAAGCCACCCAAAGGCCAGACAAGGAATAATGGATGGAAACTGACCATGGAGAGATTCAACCTGGAAATAAGGAGGAATTTTCTGACAGTGAGAACTATCAACCCATGGAACAGAAGTTGCCTTTGGAAGTTGTGGGAGCTTCATCCCTGGAGGCTTTCGAGAAGAGACTAGATTGCTATCTGTCAGAAAGGGTGTAGGCAGGTTTCCTGCTTGGGCAGGGGGTTGGACTAGATGATCTACAAGATCCTTCTAACTCTTGTTAATCTCTTAAATATCCTCCTCCTCCTCCTCCAGTTAGGAAATTCCTTCTTATTTCCCAGTTGGATCTCCTTCTGATGAGCTTCCACCCGTTGCTTCTTGTCCTGCCCTCAAGTGCTATGGAGAACAAATAAATTCTCATTTCCTTGGTACAACCCTTCAAGTATTGGAGGATGCTGTCATGTCTCCCCAGAGCCTTTTCTTCATTAGGCTAAACGTAGGAGTTGACTTGAGCAGGTGGTCGCCTTAACCCAGCTGAGATGCTTCCTTCCTCTTTCAAAATTGAATGCATCATTCGTCCTGGTGCCTGCTAAGATTTTGTTGTGTGTGTTTGGGGGTCAGACTGACCTGCCTTGACTGAATCTCATTCTTGATGATTTCTCGGGGAGTTAGTAGTCAGTCTTCTCCTGAATGGAAGGGGGAAATCCCTGAGCAGAGACTCCTACAGAGAGCCAATGAGGGAGCTTCCTTTGAAGGGTTCTTCTTCCACTGACCCTTGGATGGAAGGGGTGAGCCAACCCCACCCCCTCTGAACAACGCATCTGATTAGAGGAGGGTTTCTCGACCTTAGGAAATTTAAGATGGGTGGACTTCAACTCCCAGAATTCCCCAGTCAGCATGGGAAACTCTGGGACTTTAGCATGTTTTAAAATGGGTGGAGTAGTAGTCCACCCATCTCCAAGCATGAAGGCTGGGAATTCTGGGAGTCAAAGTCCACCCATCTTCAAGCATGCTGGCTGAGAATTCTGGGAATCAGAGTCCATCCATCTTCAAGCATGCTGGCTGGGAATTCTGGGAGTCAAAGTCCATCCATCTTCAAGCATGCAGGCTGGGAATTCTGGGAATCAGAGTCCATCCATCTTCAAGCATGCTGGCTGGGAATTCTGGGAGTCAAAGTCCATCCATCTTCAAGCATGCTGGCTGGGAATTCTGGGAGTCGAAGTCCACCCATCTTCAAGCATGCTGGCTGGGAATTCTGGGAGTCAAAGTCCACCCATCTTCAAGCATGCTGGCTGGGAATTCTGGGAGTCAAAGTCCACCCATCTTAAAGTTGCTAAGGTTGAGAAACACCGGATTATCTAATCCGGTCATCTTCTCCCATTCTCCATGCCTGTGATGGTACGACAACAACACCCTACCATTCTGGCATCGGTTTTCCTCTCCAGAAGACGCTGATAGGATTAGCATTGTAAGCCTTCCTTTACCTTCAAATGCGATTTCAAAAAGCCTTATTCAGAAAGGGGGGGGGGGGAAATAACCCATTGAAAATGGATTTTCATTTCAAATAGTACAAGGTTAGAGTTAGACTCCATCTGCCAGTCTGAAAATTAATAGCAATCATTATATAGGAATCGCACAGAAGAAGAACCGGGAAAAAGGCCCACTTAAAAAAAAACGGAAAAAGAGCAGCAATTGCTCGTGTGTGTGTGTCTGTGTGTCTGTGTGTAAACTGTTTAGACACACAAGTCATTTATTATTGCAGAGCTCTTCTCCCTGGGTTTTAAATCTCATTACAGTTTGTCCAAAACAGATGTTACCCCTTTAGCGTTAGATTATTAATGATCAATCTTGGTTCCTCTAGAGAGGTTTGTTGTCAGAAATTTTGTGGAAGAGGGCATAATTTTATTATGGGCGTAGATTTGGATGAGCAACATATGTAAATCTGGAGATTTCCTTCTGGTTTCAGACAAATTCAGAGTTTAAAAAAAAAGAATCTCTTCTTTCTTGTTGCCTTGCTAGAACAATATGGGACAAAACTTTAGAGAAACAACTGTGTGTAAACAGAGAGCAAAGCCCACTCCCTTCTAGCATTGATGAGTTGGGTAATGAAATGTCTGCAAGAAAACAACTGAGCTGGGAGACCTCCAAGGACACCACAATCCTCCTTCTCCTCCTCCTCCTCCTTTGTCCTCCTCCTCTCTCTTCCTCCATCTCCTCTCTCTTGTAGCACTGATGATGTTAACTAGTTGGGTGATAAAACATCTGCAAGAAAACAACCAAGTTCAGAGAGCACCAAAGTACCCACAGTCTTCCTCCTCCTCCTCCTCCTCCTCCTCCTCCTCCTCCTCCTCCTCCTCCTCTTCTCCTTCTGTGTGCAAACCACACTCCCTCGTAGCACTGTTGTTGTTCCCTAGTTGGGTAATAAAATGTCTGCCAGAAAACGGCCAATCTCAGAGAGCACCAAGGACCCCTCATTTCAACCCTGAGCTACAGAGATCTTGCCCCTCTGCCAGTCTTGCCATCTCTTGACTCTTGGTGTGACTCCCAGGAACTGTTCACCTGCCCCATAGTTCTTCCCCCCCACCCTTCTTTCCTCAAAATTGTACGCAACGCAACTCAGCGAGACAGAGAAACTGCCTGGAGTCTCCTTATAAAATCGTAAAATAGGACCTGGAGAAGAGTTTGGTGCATAATGCAAAATCCATCTTAGTGCATCATTTCAGGTCAAAACGGAGAGCCTCTCTATTATTCAGCTCTGCAGTCCTTCTAACCAGGTTTTTCCAGACGGGTGTCTAGCTAGAAACTGGGCTTGAAAAGTGGGAAAGGACGAGGGAGAAGAAGAAGAAGATTAAGGGGGAATCTGCCTTAAAGCACCTTTACTTCACCTGACATATACAAAATGGACATTTAGCCACTTAGTCGAGGCTTCATCATTAATATATGTTTGCTGGGTTATTTTAGAGATGTCTCCTTTGATTATTTCACCCACAATGAGTAGTCTGGTTCTTGTTAACAATCGGTTTTGCAAGCAGAATGGATACCGGAGGAGGAGAAAAAAAAATTCTCCATTTCTTTGGCAGATAAAACTGTGTCAAGGATCACCAGCGTTTCATCCGTGCTTTCTTTTTTGTCACTAGTGGGCTCCTAGATTTATGGAAAAACTGACTCGGGTGAGAAGGAAAACAGAAACTTGGAGAAGATGAGATGCTTGGGGGTGGTGGACTTGGTGGGCAATTAGAGAGGGTAGGCAGAAGTCAACGTCTAGACCAGGGATCTCCAATCTTGGCAACTTTAAGACTTGTGGACTTCAACTCCCAGAATTCCTCAGCCAGCTTTGCTTCAAATCTGGGAGTTGCAGTCCACAAGTCTTAAAGTTGCCAAGATTGGAGATGCCTGGTCTAGAAGGAAAGTCCCAAAGATGCTTTTTCAAGAGGCAACTGGACTTCCTTTATTTTTTCTTGAAGATGTTTCGTTTCTCATCCCAGAAGCTTCTTCAATTCTTAGGAAGAAGAAGAAGCTTCTTCATTTCAGAACTGAAGAAGTGTCTTGGATAAGAAGTGAAATGTCTTCAAGAAAAAAGTAAAGGAAGTTCAGTTGCTTTCTGGAAAATCCATGACCTGGATGATTGAAAATCTCCATAGACTTCTAGAAGGAAAGATTGGTCGATTCCCAACTGAGGAACCCCAGCTCTGCTTTCCTACCTGCACAGAGCCCATTGCATGCTGATGTTGTCTCTCTGCTTGTTCATTGGCAGGTCAACCTTGTGATTCCCCATCTCTGGAGGGACAGAGATCTGGAGAGAAAGGATGGAGAAGGAACCCAACACTCAAATGAAGACCAGTGACAAAAAGAACGGCAGAAGAAGCAATGCAGAGAAAGAGAGCAAAACTCATGTCTGAACCAGGGGCCTCTTCATTCCAGGTCCCTTCGTGTTCTGAGTGACTTCCAAACCCTTCTTAGATGATGGTGAGGCAGTCAACTCCCCAGCCGCAGAGCCTTTGCTGATGGCCCGTGGGAAACCTTGACCCTGGTGTAACCAACACGTCCTTGTGTTCCTGTCCACTAACCCATCCCAGATGCTTCTTCATGGTTCAGCACCATGAAGAAGGAAGGAAGAATGACCAAGCTGCTGAAGAAACTCTAGTCAAGGCAGGGTTGTGCCGTGACCGAGCTGCCTCTTCCCCTCTTCTGGCCGGTCAAGGGTAAGACCCCCCTTTCGGTGTGGCCCTTCTCAATGGCAGGCCATCGGTGGGCCATGACATCAGCACTGTGCACCTATGTGGCAGCTGTCTCTCTCCTCTACGTGAGCGAGGTCCAAGCCGACTGCTGGCTGATCGAAGGGGAGAAGGGCTTTGTGTGGCTGGCCATCTGCAGCCAGAACCAGCCCCCCTACGAGTCCATTCCTCAGCAGATCAACAGCACCATTCTGGACTTGAGGCTGAACGACAACAAGATCAAGAGCGTCCAGTTCTCCTCCCTCAGCCGCTTCAGTAACCTCACATACCTCAACCTGACCAAGAACGAGATCTCGTATATCGAGGATGGTGCCTTCTCAGGACAATACAACCTGCAGGTATTGCAGCTCGGCTACAACCGCTTAAGGAACCTGACGGAGGGGATCCTCCGGGGCCTAGGGAAGCTGGAGTACCTCTACCTCCAGGCCAACCTCATTGAGACTGTCACCCCCAATGCCTTCGGGGAGTGCCCCAACATCATGAACATTGACTTGTCCATGAACAGGATCCAACGGCTGGACAGCAACACCTTTAGGGGCCTGAGTAAACTCTCTGTCTGCGAACTCTACAGCAACCCTTTCTATTGCTCTTGCGAGCTCCTGGGCTTCCTTCAGTGGCTTGAGGGCTTCACCAACATGACACGTACCTACGACCGCATGCAGTGTGACTCTCCACCCGACTATTCCGGGTACTACCTTCTGGGCCAAGGACGGAGCGGATATCGCAATGCGTTGGGCATGCTGTCTTCTCTTTGCACTGGTGGCCCCTACACCATGCCACCTTACTTGACCCCACCCAAAAAAAAACCTGTGACCACCCCTCCTCCAGAGAGCCCCTGTCCAGAGGAAGAGTGTTTCTCCGGAGATGGCACCACGCCCCAGATCTCCTTGCACACCCCGGTGATCGATCCAGGTTTGTATCCCACCATGAAAGTGAAGCACGTGACCCAAAACTCGGCTGTGTTGAGTGTGCAGATCCCTGTGCCCTACAGCAAGATGTACACCCTGGCCCAATTTGAGAACGGTCGCTACAATATCCTGGCAAAGCTGCTGAAGAAGAAGGAAGATATCGAGCTAACGGATCTAGGCCCAAACGAAAACTACACCTATTGTGTGATGTCCTCCAATCGAGTCTCAAGGTACAACTACACCTGCCTCACCATCAATCTCAACAAGCAGAGCCCCGAAGAGCCGATACCCAGGCCTTCAACTGCCACCCATTACATCATGACGATCTTGGGGTGCCTGTTTGGCATGGTGATTGTCCTAGGCGTTGTGTACTACTGCCTGCGGAAGAGGCGTCACCAGGAAGAAAAGCACAAAAAAAACGGCGGTGAACATGAAGAAGACCATCATTGAGTTAAAGTATGGGCCAGAAATGGAGACCACCAGCATCTCCCAACTCTCCCAAGGTCAGATGTTGGGTGGTGAGACCATGACCCGCATCCCTTACCTGCCCTCTGTGGGAGAAGTTGAGCAGTACAAGCTGATTGACAGCAGCGAGACCCCCAAGGCTACGAAGGGCAACTACATGGAAGTGCGGACGGGGGAACAGCCCGAGAGGAGAGAGTTGGAGCTGCCCAGGCCCCCGGATAGCCAGAGCTCCGTGGCGGAGATCTCGACCATCACCAAAGAGGTGGACAAAGTGAACCAGATAATCAACAACTGCATCGATGCCTTGAAATCAGAATCTACTTCCTTTCAAGGGGTGAAGTCGGGAGCGGTGTCCACCGCTGAGCCTCAGCTGGTGCTGCTCTCCGAACAAATCCCTAGCAAGCATAGCTTTCTAGCACCCGTCTACAAGGAAAGCTACAGCCACCCTCTCCAGAGGCACCACAGCATTGAGGCTCCTCCTAAACGGTCCAGCACTTCTTCCAGTGGCTCCATACGGAGTCCCAGGTCCTTCCGCTCCGAGGGCTCCGGCCACAAGTCAGAAGCCAAATATATCGAGAAGACATCTCCAACCACCGACACCATCCTCACTGTGACACCGGCGGCAGCTGTCTTACGAGCCGAAGCCGAGAAGATCCGGCAGTACAGCGAACACCGGCACTCTTACCCAGGGTCCCATCAGGGGGAACAACACGACGGCATGGGGGGACGGAAGCCCTCCATCTTGGAACCGTTGACCAGGCCCCGCCCCAGAGACTTGGCCTACTCGCAGCTCTCTCCACAGTACCATAACTTGAGCTACACCTCCAGCCCCGAATATACTTGTAAACCCTCCAGAAGCATCTGGGAGCGTTTCAAACTGAACCACAAGCGGCACAAAGAGGAGGAGGAGGAGTATATGGCGGCCGGCCACGCTCTACGTAAGAAGGTCCAGTTTGCCAAAGACGAAGATCTGCACGACATCTTAGATTATTGGAAAGGTGTTTCCGCCCAGCACAAGTCTTGAGTTCTCCGCCGGCTCGTGACTTAACCACGGACCAAAAGAAAAACAAAACAAAAAGAAAAATCAGCAGCAGCTATTATTTTTAATCCAGACTTATCTTTAAAAGAAAGAAAGAAAGAAACGAACTCTGAGGAACCTATCATTATTCTAAAGCAGGCTGAGGAGCGAGAGCGAGAGACAGCAATATTATGGTCTCGCTGAGGTGGGGTTTGGAAAGGAGAGAGGGGTGAGGAGAGGAGAGTAGCAAAAGGAAAGATGCTTAAACATTAAAATAAACTGTGGGGTGGGGAAAAAACCAAATTCTTTTCTTTACACACACACACACACACACACACACACACACACACACACACACACGAATAAAATTGAATTTTCAGAGAGAAAGAAGCGCAAGAATTTCAAGAGAGCCAGACAGAAAATACGAAAGGAGTGTGGCGTAACCACAACTGCATCGCATGACTCCTTATTCTGTGAATTTTGTGGACTCTGTACAGCTTTGTCTTCATCCTTTCAGTAACCAAAATGTAAAACAACTGAACAAAACAGATCAGTTAGAAAAGTGAGCAGAAGGATCTTTTCTTTTTTCCCCGTTGTTGTTAAAAAAACAAACAAAAAAAAAGAGCGAGAGAGAGAGAGAGAGAGAAAAAAGAAAGATCATCCTTTTTGGGCCTTTTGCAAATGGAGTCTTCCACTTTAGACTATTTACTCGCCTGAAGTCCCATTTGTGCAAATTTTTTTAAGATTTTATTTTTTGCGGTGAAAGGATCTGTCGGAACGTTGCATTGCAAAACCGTCCTATTGTACAGAGAGAAAAGAAATTCTATATTTGCTGTATAACGAGAGAGAGAGAGAGAGAGAGAGAGAGAGAAAGAAAGAAGAAAAAAAAATACATCTACTAAAAGAAATATATCTATATATTCACCTGTTTGTACCAGGTTTTAATCATGGATTTTAGAAAAAAGAGAAAAAAAAAAGCCTCTATCACTGCGTTCTTGGTTTCATGTTCTTTGCTTTGGGTCATTGGTCGGGGTGGACGAGATTTGGATAGGTGCCTCTTACTGTCTCTGTTTTCAGTTGAGTTCCAGTTCATTAGAAATAGCAATAGAAATTGCACTTAGATTTATATACCGCTTCACAGTGCTTTCCAGCCCTCTCTAAGCGGTTTACAGAGTCAGCCTCTTGCCCCCAACAATCTCAGTCCTCATTTTACCCACCTCAGAAGGATGGAAGACTGAGTCAACCTGGAGCCTGGTGAGATTTGAACTGCCAAATTGCAGGCAGCCGGCAGTCAGCAGAAGTAGCCTGCAGTACTGCACTCTAACCACTGCGCCACCACAGCTCATGGTGAAAACGGAGCTCATAATGCACAGAAATGCATTAGAAGAGGGGTGTCAAATTCGATTTCATTGAGGGCCGCATCAGGGTTGTGTTTGACCTCAGGAGGGGTGGGGGTGTATAGCCAGGGTGGGCGTGGCCAGCTCAATGTCACTCATGTTGGGGGCTCCCGAGCTCCGTTTCAGCTGCTACAGCCTCCTGCAACCCTCTGCCAGTGAAAACGGAGCTCGGATTACCTGTACACAATGGGGGGGGGGGGAACGGATTTTCTCATCATTCAGGGAAGTTTTGAAAATTGGAGGAAAAAACCCCGAGGCTTGTGACTGCTACACAGCAGCTCCCTCCCGTGTGCTCCTCCTGAGATCCTGCCCTCGTGCACCGAACAACACAAGCTGTGCGTTCGCTACACTTCTACTCCATTTTTTTAGAGAGCCAATTCACCCGTTGACAAAACTTGGCAACACAATCAAATCCATCCTTAGGGTGAGAAACGTCTGTTAGCAAATGCCACTCACTGTCTCAGAATTGAGGGAGGGTGAAAACCTCGGGAAAGATGGGGGGGGGCTTCATCGACACAATGCAGACAAGGAGAGGTGGAGAGCACCCGTCATTCATCCCTCGCCATCCAATCCAGGGCCTCGGAGGGAGGGATGGTACCACCTGCAGAACACAGCCGATAAGTGTGCCAATACGAGGGGATGTTTGTGTAGGTCGGGGTTCAACTGTGGGGGTCCTTGATGTTCACTCAGAGGACTCAGAGAGCAAACCTCATTCCCTGCTAGCACTGATGAGGTTGCCTAGTTGGGTAACGAAATGTCTACAAAAAAAGAACCAAGGTTAAGGACCACCAAAGACCCTGCAGTCCTCTCCCTTCTCCCTGCAAACCCCACTCCCTTCTAGAACTGATGATGTTACCTAGTTGGGTAATGAAATGTCTTCAAGAAAGGAACCAACTTCAGAGAGTACCAGGGGCCCCACAATTCTCCTCCTCCTCCTCCTCCTCCTCCTCCCCGCAAACCCCACTCCTTTCTAGCACTGATGATGTTAGCTAGTTGGGTAATGAAATGTCTTCAAGAAAGGAACTAAGTTCAGAGAGTACCAGGGGCCCCACAGTTCTCCTCCTCCTCTTCCTCTCCTGCAAATCCCACTCCTTTCTAGAACTGATGATGTTACCTAGTTGGGTAATGAAATGTCTTCAAGAAAGGAACCAACTTCAGAGAGTACCAAGGACCCCACAGTCATCTAACTCCTCTCTCAGACTTTCAAGAATGCCTCACGAATAGCTTCCCCCCCCCTGAACTTTCTTCTTGGGTCTTTCTTCTAACTTACTGGATGGTGCCAGGTGGATGGAGTCCAGGAACAGCTGTTTTCATTTCTAGCCAAATCCTCAAAGTGGCTTATTCCTTTTGGGTGGTTGGGGAAGTCTGGGACACTTCAAAGAGGGAGAAGGTTGACTCTCTGTGTGTGTGTGTGTGTGTGTGTGTGTGTGTGTGTGTGTGTGTGCATCTCATTGGACCAGTCCTTCCTCCGGCACGTCCTCAAAGCTTGACCCAGGGACCTTCAGCAGTTCTGCCACCCAACAAACTAAACATCGCAGCTGAACCCGGTAACCGAATGTACACATCACTGCTTAGCCCTCAGCAGCCTTGTTGCTAAGTAATCCAGTTGCCCGCACATGCACACAAACGAATGCATACACACACGCTCCCTCTCTCTCACATAGAGACACCCTCCATTCGCCGAACGTTCCCAGCTGTCTCTTCGCTTTGCTTGTTGCTTTCTGTTCTTTTTGCCAGGCAGACCCAGTGGGCACCAGAGCTCCCCGGCAGCTGCGCGCCTCAGCTCTCATTTCCCTATCTCCAAGTGATTTTGACTAGCGTTCTCGCAAAATGATGACATCTGCTGCTCCGAAGGGGAGCCGAGGCCCAGAGGAGACTGCAAAGAAGAGAGTGTGTGTGTGTGTCCATTTGTTTGTGCGTGCACAGATTCCATCCCTTAGGCGACTGGTCTAGAGCAGAAACTCTTAATGGGGCATTTTGGTGAGCGGCAGGTTGTTTCCTCCGAACAAACCTCTTGCTGCCTCCTCTTCCTCTTCCTGGTGCCTACAAGTCCATCCCAGGCACAGCAATGACCTAGAATGGAAAAAAAAATAGCCAGAATGCACAATCTTGGGCCTCTAACCAACATCCCTGGGGAGTTTAGCAATAGCAATAGGACTTTTATATACAGCTTCACAGTCCTTTCCAGCCCTCTCTAAGAGGTTTACAGAGTCAGCCTCTTGCCCTCAACAATCTGGGTCCTCATTTTACCCACCTCAGAAGGACAGAAGGCAGAGTCAACCTGGAGCTGGTCAGGATTGAACTCCTGGCAGTGGGCAGAATTAGCCTGAAATATTCTAATCATTGTGCCACTATGGCAAGGAAGGAAGGAAGGAAGGAAGGAAGGGCCATAGCAATAGCACTTAGACTTATATACCGCTTCACAGTGCTTTTACAGCCCTCTCTAAGCAGTTTACAGAGTCAGCCTCTTGCCCCCAACAATCTGGGTCCTGATCTTTGCATGTGCCGGAGCCCCGGAAACCTGAAGATCAGCTGGCCGGCACGCATGCGCACACCGGAAACCGGAAGAGCAGCTGGCGATGGCACACGTGCCCAAAGAGAGGGCTGGTCTTTGAGTTTCCGGTGTGTTCCAGTTTGGGCACTCGCTGCCGAAAAAGTTCACCATCATTGCCCTATATCATTCTGGACAAGTGGCTGTCCGGTCACTTCTTGAAAATTTCCAGTTGATGGAGCATCCACAACTTCTCTCTAGCTATAAGACGCAATTGTTTTAATTACTCTGAGATGGCTGAAATCTTCAACTTTCCCAGGATTGAATCCAACTCTCTCTTCTCTGGTCTAGAAGTCGACTATACAGGGGGAAAAGAGGAATGTGGCACAATGTTGCCTTTCTTTCTTTCTTTCTTTCTTTCTTTCTTTCTTTCTTTCTTTCTTTCTTTCTTTCTTTCTTTCTTTCTTTCTTTCTCTTTCTTTCTTTTTTTATATGCCACTCCTCTCCGAAGACCCAGGGCGGCTCACAATACACTCAAAAATTCACTATAAAAACACTTAAAAATTAAAAACATTAAAACTCATTCACACCATTCATGGCCGGATCTTGTCAGATCGCAAAGTGAGATCAACAGCCCCAGGCCTGCCAGAAAAGCTTTTCAGAAGGCCAATAGTGTGGGGATGGTCCGGACCTCAGGAGGTAACTGGTTCCAGAGAGTTGGGGCAGCCACAGAGAAGGCCCTCCCCTGCGGGCCCGCCAGCCGGCATTGTTTAGCTGACGTTTTAGCCTTAAAAGGCTAAATTGTTTTAGCCTTACAAGCTAAAACCCAACGAATGGCCTTTGTTTAGTCTGTTGAATGAAGATGCCAGAAAAACACACAAACCCACTCATTCCTGCGAGCAAGAATAGAAGTGGAAGTTAAGCACATACCAAGACTTACATATTTGTGCTTCAGAAACAAACAAAAAGGAAAAAAAAAAGGAAAAAAAACAACAACAACAAGGCACAGTCTGGGGATTAAATACAGCTCTACCCAAGACTTTGTCTGAAGATCTTCTAGCAAGAAGATGGAGGGGAGGGAGGGGTGGCATTTGAAGGTGTGTTCAACACGGCCCCACTAAGACAAGTCGAGTGAAATGTTGCTCGGTTCAAGACTTTGCCGAAAGCGACCGATGCCAGGAAACTGGTAAACTGGTTAAATACTTCTGCACCGCTTCAAATAGACCACACTGATTCCCAGAGAGTCCCCAGGCTAAGGGCACTGGGCCTAAACCTCCCCAGGAGAAAAAAGCTAATTTGTTTTGAGATGGTTTCCTCTTTTTTTTTTGCTTAGGGAAGAGAATGCATTTTTCTGAAGTAGAGATAGAGCGATATGATTGATGTGCATTAAATTACACAGCAGCCACAGAGAAGGAAACCACGCTCTGGTATTATTAGGATAGATTGCAGCTGTTTCCTGCCTGAAATGAGAAAACGGCTCCTTGAATACACCCTATGCTTATCTTCCTAGGAACTCACGGCTACAAGATACAACATTAACAAACGAAACACATATAGGCAGATCTGAAGATAAACCTGCCAACAGCTATGGGCTATATGAAAGCGTGGACATGCAAACTTCTCAAGGGTTCAGCATGCTTTATATACCCCCATCCTGTTGAGCTTCTGGTGGCATCTCACCAGCTTCGATGCAAAGCTGAAAGCTGATGTCTCAAAGGTGCTTTTTTAAAAGGCAACCGGAGTTTCTTGTTTTCCTTTGAAGATGTTTCTCTTCTCATCCAAGAAGCTTCTTCACCTTGAAGCGAAATGTCTTCAAATAAAACCAAGAAAGTCCAATTGTCTCTTGCAAAAAGACCTTTGGGACAACCTGGATGACTGAGAATCTCCACAGACTGAAAGCAGATGAAATCTCGTTGATCAGAAAGCCAATATACAACTTGTCTGGATCGAACGCTACAAAAAGCCAGGCAACAGATTGGAGTCAACTTGGAATAGGACCCTGAGTAAGAATCCTCTGAGGTGGGACTGCAGCATGGGATAATTTCCAACATCTGTAGGAGGCGAGGAGAATCTTCTCCCTGGCTTGAGGGCAAAAACCAACATATTACATTCTTGGAGACTCACTCAAACCTTGCTCCTCAGGTGCTGCAAATGGTCATCATCGTTGTATCAGTGTTAGTTTTGGCCTTCAGAATTTAGGCACTGCCACTGTGGAGTTGAGGAATGAGTTCTTCCTGTTGCAATTTTATGGTCCCCGTCTTGCTGCAAAATTCAGTGAGCAGAGCCCTGGATCTATACCAGCAAGAAACACCAAGGACAAGGGAAGATCTGGAGGCTATAGATCAAGGATGTTGACCACATCATTTTTTTTAATGAACCAGGTTGCTCTGATTGGAATTGCGCTCACATAGTGTAGATGTAGGAGTCCAGAAAAAGTTCAAGTGAGTAATGGTGTGCCAGGCCAAAGATGTATGTAAGCAATTCATCCTTAACAGAATGACAGAGTCGGAAGGGACCTTGGAGGTCTTCTAGTCCAGCCTAGTCAAGCAGGAGATCCTACATTATTTCAGACAAATCTCTGCTTTAAAAACCTCCAGGGATGAAGCACCTACAATTTCTGGAGGCAAGTCGTTCCACTGATTAATTGTTCTGTCAGGAAATTTTTTGGTAGTTCTAGGTTCGATCTCTCATTGATTAACAGAATAACAAAGTTGGAAGGGACCTTGGAGGTCTTCTAGTCCAACCTCTTGCTGAAGCAGGAAACCCTAGACTATTCCAGACAAATGTTTGTCTAATCTCTTCTGAAAACTTTCAGTGTTGGAGCACACACAACTTCTGGAGGAAAGTCTTTCCACTGATTAATTGTTCTCACTATTATAAAATTTCTGCTTGGTTCTAGGTTGCTTCTCTCCTCGATTAGTTTCCATCCGTTGCTTCTTATCCTGCCTTCAGGTGCTTTGGAGACTAGATTGACCCCCCTTTTCTTTCGGTCTTCTCCGTGCTCAGACAAGCAACTGTGACGGAGTTGCAAATAATTGGCTCCTTGGATGAATGAGGGTTAGGGCAAGAGGTCTCCAAGCCTTCTACCCCTAATCCTATAATCCAGGGATGAAATCCAGCAGGTTCTAACAGGTTCTGGAGAACCAGTAGCAGAAATTTTGAGTAGTTCAGAGAACTGGCAAATACCACCTCTGGCTGGCCCCCGAGTGGGGTGGGAATGGAGATTTTGCAGTATCCTTTGCCACACCATGCCCACCAAACCACGCCCACAGGACCAGTAGTAAAAAAATTTGGATTTCACCACTGCTATAATCTCCTAAATCATAGTCCACACTTTCAGTGTCCAGAATTTAATCTAAAACTGCAGAAGTGCAGAATTGATGGAATTTGCTGCCGAATTAGATGTACATGCAGGAGTGGTTCATGTCTGCCATCTCTTTTGGAAACCCTGTTTATTTGTTTAGCTGCAACCTTCCCAGTTGCTGCAATGCAGATCCAACTGGTTTCAGTTGAGATTACGTGACCTTCGAGAAGAAGAAAATAAATTTCAGGACAGAGGCGCAATCCTTTCCTAGGTTACAAGAATGGAACGTGCCCCCCAAGTGGTTGTATGTACAGTAAATTATGAACAGGCCAAAATGAGATGGACAGGACTTTCGTAGGGGCCAGCTAACTTAAAAGATGTCAGTTCTACAAGATGAAGCTGATGACAGCAACTAGCTAATCTTCTGGGAAAAAAAAAGAAATTAGGTAAATACATGATGGATTATCTGTTCAAAACTCTTAGCCATGATGCTAGTTATCATTTTTGTAATGTCAGCATTGCTCTTTGATGTGTACGGCACTCAAGAGAGTAGATTATTTCAGCAATAAAACACATCATATCGACTATAAATTTATGCATAATTAAGACACTGTAACCTAAAACAGCAATCAATGCTGTTAATTAAAAATGAATTGATAGAAAAATAGAAAAGGCGCTTGGAAGGTAGTCTACTTTTTTGGGGGGTGGGCTGCTGGAGATTGAGAGAAGAAGAAGGAAAAAGTTGGCATAAACAGGCAATAACGAAGTGAAGAAACAGTGTTCCTCAACGCAGTGGTTTTCCACCGACAGTAAAAAAAATGTGCTACAATAATTCAAGTTGTTGGGAAAAAAAACCCCCCACCACCCTCTAAATTCACATACTATATATCTTGATGAGCTCTGAACTTCTATAATTGGAAACTAATCAAGGAGAGCTCCAACTGAGAAGTACGGAGAAATTTCCTGAAAGTGAGAACAATGAATCAATGGAATGGCTTGCCTTCAGAAGCTGTGAGTGCTCCATCACTGGAAGTTTTCAAGAAGGGATTGGACAGCTATTTGTCTGGAAGGGTATAAGGTTTCCTGCTTGGCCAGTGGGTTGGATTAGAAGACCTCCAAGGTCCCTTCTAACTCTGTTATTCTGTAATTAATTCGGGAAAATATTGGGGGGGATTTGGGGAGGGATAGGGTGAGAGATGTTGCATGATGTTCAGTTTAACTGCCTTCCTATAAAATATGGGGCAGGAAGGAGTGGACTATTAAAACATCCCTGCAGAAGAAGGAAGGAAGGACTATTTTGGGAAGGAAGGAGTGGACTATTAAAACATCCCTGCAGAAGAAATGACTCAAGCCTGGCCTAACTCTCCTCTTTTAAATTTTTTAATTCGTGATTTTATAAATCGGGTGTTTTAATCTGTGTTTCGGCCAAAATATTTAATAATTTTAAGGGATTTTTAATATTTGTATTATCTGTATTTTATCTTGGGTGTTCACCGCCCTGAGTCCTTCGGGAGTAGGGCGGTATAGAAATTTGATTAATAAATAAATAAATAAATAAATAAATAAGTTTCAAGAAAGATGGTAGAAAGATGAGAAAGAAACTCAAAAATCACTCCATTTTGATTTTATTGGGTGCCAAATGTGGCGGAGAGAAAGTCTGATGGAGTACACATTAAGGCAACAAAGAGCATTCCTCAAAAGGCTGGCATTTCCAGGGCAACTAAATCAAAATAGGATGTTGGACGTGCCAGTCTGAAGATGAAATGGAGATGTGGGCCAGGAAAGAGGAAGAAGGAATCTAGGAAAGGAAAACGAATCTCCAAGACAGTGAGGTCGAAATTAGATGGAGCTTTGCCTGCTCATATGCTTCTACAAAAAAAAGTTGGATCAACAAGTGTGATTTCCAACTGTGGTACACCACAGTACACTATTTTTAGCCTCCAGCAGCAGAGCAGCAGTTCGGAAACCAACTCTGAATCTATTAGCATTTCTGAGTGCTCATCAGCAGGCGGAACGACAAAGTGGGGAAAACAAGCTTCTCGTTTCCACCGACATACCGTGACAGCCGCCTGATGTGTTATTCTCCCATTAAGCCAACGCTTTAGAGTTCTTGTGCCTTTGAGGAGTGCCATCTGCGGAGTCAAGTGAATTCCTGCAGCGATGGAAAACATGCTCAAGAGTTGGGTTGGGTTGGGTTGAGTGGGCAAAGGGTGGACTTCCAAGGACTGAGAAGACCACCAAGGTCCAAGAAGACCTCATTCAGGTCATGGTTGTCCCAAAGGTGCTGTTCAAAAGGCAACCAGACTTTCTTGGGGTTCCCCCCCCCCCTTGAAAATGTTTCACTTCTCATCCAAGAGGTTTCTTCAGTTCACTGAACTTCAGCTTAGAACCGAAGAAGCTTCTTGGATGAGAAGCATAATGTTTTCGAGGGAAAAGTGAGAAAGTCCAGTTGCCTTTTGAAGAACATCTCTGGAACAAGACCTGGATGGCTGAGAATCTCCCTAGACATTCTTCCCAACTCTGTTATCCTCTTAAAGCTCTTGGGAGTCCCTTCTCGTGGACCGCTTGAAACGGTCCACGAAGAAGGGACAAAGACTTGAAATCTCCAAGGTTCTCACTAGTCAAGATCACCTTTGCATTCTGAGGGTTCCCAACACCCTTTCCAGCAGCCACATCATTGAATTGGCCCACAGGAGTAAAGTGTCTCCCATTCTCAAGATGTGAAATGTTATTTTCAGAAGCAGGGGGGAAGAAAGGACAACCTTTCAAAACTGCCCTTTCAGAGCCGGGCGCTTTGCCCTTTTCAGGAGAGTAAAACCTTGCAACAAAGCAACAACCTCACAGGGAAGATGGCAGGTGAGGAAAGAAAACAACTCAACAAGGGAACCGATTTAGCACGGAGGGGTGGAAAAAAAATAACAATGAAGTCCTTGTTAAGCAACACATCTAAACATCGAGATGTCAGCAGAGATGAGATCCTACCAGGTGAAGGTATCTATTGTGCCTGTCAAAGAATGGACCCCCATCGACTTCCGTTACATCTGGTGGAAGGAAGGAAAAGAAGTTAAGAAAGAAGGAAAATAGGGACAGAGAAATAAAATTTGGCCGTCGAATCTGCAGAGAGAACAATTAGCGGGAGGGTGTTTCAACAGAACCAGCTTGAGTTCTTTCTGGAAGCAGAAAGAAATGGAAGCCAGTTTATTTAATGGGATGTTTATGGATGGTCGGCTCTACCATTAGGCCAGCTTGGAGGTCACCTCCAGCAGCTGATGTGGGGTGTTGTGAATGAGAGCAAATGGTGCGTCTGTTCAGGTGCTATCATTATGGCATTTTCACTGCCCAGCGGGACGAAAAGTATTGTGAGATTTAATGCCCGGTCTTGAAGTTAGGTTTGGTAAGAAAACAGCAGGTGAGGGAGCCTTGCTTTCTTCTGTTTTAGTCCCCAGAGAAATGTCTTGGGGGCAAGCTTATGTTGATGGAAACCCTTAATGGATTTTTTTGAGACTTAGTGAAAAGATGGGTTGGGGGAGGGGGAGCCCAGAAAGAAATATTAAAGGTAAAGGTAAAGGTTCCCCTCGCACATATGTGCTAGTCGTTCCCGACTCTAGGGGGCGGTGCTCATCTCCCTTTCAAAGCCGAAGAGCCAGCGCTGTCCAAAGACAACTCCATGGTCATGTGTCCAGCATGATTCAACGCCAAAGGCGCACGGAACGCTGTTATTTTCCCACCAAAGGTGGTCCTTATTTTTCTACTTGCATTTTTTTACCTGCTTTCAAACTGCTAAGTTGGCAGGAGCTGGGACAATGAACAGGAGCTCACCTCATTACATGGCACTAGGGATTCGAACTGCTGAACTGCCAATCTTTCGATCGACAAGCTCAGCATCTTCGCCACTGAGCCACCACATCCCTTAAAGAAATATTAGGACAGGCCAAGGAAAACTGAACAAGTTGAATGCAATCTCCAGCTTTCTTAAGCTTCCTGTCCATTCATTGCTCTCACGAAGGGGTCAGGTGGAATGCTAATCCTTGCTTCTTTAGGGGGTCTCACGCAAATTAAAAAATAAAACACGGGTCAAACTGGAGAGCGCAAGAGATTATATGCCAAGGACAGGGATAGTGTTAAGAGAGGAGGTGAGCTAAATTTTTCTCATGGGGTTAAAAAACGGATGACTGCAGTGTTTTTTAAATTTTAAAGGTGTATGGACTTCAACTTCCAATATTCAACTTCCAGCTTCTCTTTAGTTGCCCTGGGAATCCAGCTCTTTGGGAATGCTCTTCGTTGTTTTAAGGTGTAATCCGTCAGGGTTTCTCTCAGTGGTGAAATCCAATTTTTTTTTTAACTACCGGTTCCGTGGGCGTGGCTTGGTGGGCATGGCAGGGGAAGGATATACTGCAAAATCTCCATTCCTACCCCACTCCTGGGAGAAGGATACTGCAAAATCCCCATTCCCACCCCATTCTGGGGCCAGTCAGAGGTGGTATTTGCCGGTTCTCCGAACTACTCAAAATTTCCGCTACCGGTTCTCCAGAACCTGTCAGAACCTGCTGGATTTCACCCCTGGTTTCTCTCCAGCACATTTTGTATCCAACAAAATCCAGGTGGAGTGATTTTGACTTTTTTTTCTCATCTTTCTACCATTCAATTCGGGGAGTTGAAATCCACACATCTTAAAGAGGCCGAGTTTGGGGGAGGGAAAAAAACTGGTTTAGAGCATGGCATTCAAAGGGTGTTGAGACTACAGTGAGTCCCACTGTCTTTTTACTACTCCTCGAGACCCTTGGAGAGGCCATGGCCCCAGTGGTGGGATCCTCCCGGTTTAACAACTGGTTTGGTGATCGCACGCTAGGCGCACGTGAGGCGCTGTGCGCAGTTTGAAGAAATCTTCAATTCCGTGTTTCTTCAGAGGAGAAACACAGCTGAGGCGTGGCAATCTGTTCTGCCGATTAAGCTGAGAAGATAAAGGTAGGAAAATTGGGCGGGTGGGCCCATCCGATTGTCGGGGCGAACCAGTTAGCTCCCAAATGATCGCCAGACCTACCGGTTCTCCCAAACTGGTAGAATCCCATCCCTGCATGGCTCTCTCTGTCTCTCTCTTTCTCCCACTACAAAACAAGAAATAAAAATGGATGCATTAAACTCCTGAGA
This sequence comes from Pituophis catenifer annectens, assembly GCF_029215685.1. NCBI lineage: Eukaryota > Metazoa > Chordata > Lepidosauria > Squamata > Colubridae > Pituophis > Pituophis catenifer. The sequence continues at coordinate 27,518 of NW_027256951.1, read as the reverse complement.
AGCTTGACAGATCTATATATTTTAAATCAGGAGTAAGAAAGAAAGAAATCTCCTATCCCAAAATTGGAATTGCAACACCACCAATTTAGCGACATCAGATGCTGGGATCCTTGGCCATTGAGAATTTAGGTGATCCAACAGTTTCCCACGGCTCCTTAAAACAAGGATTAAGTCTTCCGAGCAGACCGTTTGCAGAATTCTCCCAGTAGCAGCTGTTACAAATTCTACAAGAGTATCTTTGATCAGATCCATAATCCTCAGATTTTTTATAACTGCTCAGTAGCGATTCACAGTAATCCCCAGGGAGATTGTGCCCAGAGTGTTATTAGGATTGTTATTAAAGACAAATTTTGTCTTGATAAGATTGTGTTGTAAGATAATGGCCGTGAGGAATGCTGAATGAGAAAGGGTAGTAAATATTTACTGAGATCCTACGTGGATGACTTTTTCTGGAATAAATCCCAGGGTGAAAGTCAAAGCAGCTTCAGGTTGTTGCAGTGCAAACATCAATAGAGTAACCCTCCAACTTACGACATAGGAGTCCAAAATTACTGTGGCTAAGCAAGACCGTTGTTAAGTGAGTTTTGCCCCATTCTACAACCTGTCTTGCCACATGTGTTAAGGAAATCCCTGCCGTTGTTAAGTTAGGCATACGGTTGTTAAGTGAATCTGGCTTCCTCATGGACTTTACTTGTCGCAAAAGGGGATCACATGTAACCATCATAAATATGAGTCAGTTGCTAAGCATTGGAATTTTGATCATGTGATCATGGGGATGGTGCAACTGTTTTAAGTGTGAAACCTGGACATTTTTTTCCAATACCATTGTAGCTTTCAACGTCACTAAATGTGAGGTTGAAAGTCAAGGATCACCTTGACTTTCACCACTTTATGATGCCTTGGTAAGGCCACACTTGGAATCCTGCATCCAGTTTTGGTCGCCACGATGTAAAAAAAGATGTTGAGACTCTAGAAAGAGTGTAGAGAAGAGCAACAAAGAGGATTAGGGGACTGGAGGCTAAAACATATGAAGAACGGTTGCAGGAACTGGGTATGTCTAGTTTAATGAAAAGAAGGACCAGGGGAGACATGATAGCAGTCTTCCAATATCTCAGGGGCTGCTACAAAGAAGAGGGAGTCAAGCTATTCTCCAAAGCACCTGAAGGCAGGACAAGAAGCAATGGGTGGAAACTAATCAAGGAGAGAAGAAACTTAGAACTAAGGAGAAATTTCCTGACAGTGAGAACAATTAATCAGTGGAACAGCTTGCCTGCAGAAGTTGTGAATGCTCCAACACTGGAAGTTTTTAAGAAGATGTTGGATAACCATTTGTCTGAAGTGGTGTTGGGGTTTCCTGCCTAAGCAGGGGGCTGGACTAGAAGACCTCCAAGGTCCCTTCCAACTCTGTTATTCTACCTGTATCTCTTTAGTAACCATTGTGATGTCTCTCCAGATGGTAAAAGACCTGAGACCTGACAGCAAAGCCCTACCATTCTCAGCTTCAAACTCATAAAGCAATTCCCACCACCAGTCTCAGCCCGGCCCCCATAGATATGCCCCTTTTATGGTCTCCAATAAAACCTTTATGGTTCACATGGACCCAATAGCTGAGGCTACGAACATTAAATCTATGGGGCCCATTGGCCCACTAAATCTATGGCAGTTGGCCGTCTTGAGACTCAGAACATCTAATCAATGGCTCCTCAACATATCTCAGAGCGATCGTTCCTACAATTCTTTCGGTGACAGCTCTTTAATTCCAGCTCGATTTTCACCGAAGTCATTTCCTTGCCTGGTTCTTGCAACCTAGGAGTGATGAATGCTTGCAACAGCAACAGGGAGTAAGAAAAACGAAGTGCACGGTCAACCATGGCCCAAAGGAACTTACTTCCCCAAGCGTTGAACTTTGATTTGAGAAGGGTCTCTCACGGAGGGAGGGAGCCAGGAAGATGGGCGAGGGTCTCTCACAAAGAATTGTGGGTAGACACGGACCTCCTCCTCCACGGTGTGTCTTTCCCGGCCAAGCAATATTTATGTTCCTGGTGATGGATGGTCCCAATGACTCAGCTGTTCAGCTCTCCAGATTGATTGGAGAAATGTTCCCTTTCTCCAGTTTGGCAACTATTTAAAGCCAGGAGGTGCTGGGCAGTTATTCAAAGCCCAATAAAAATGGAGAGGTAGTTGTGTGTGTGTGTGTGTGTGTGTGTGTGTTTTAATTTGTGTTGCTGGAAAAAAAAATAAACTAAGCCACTTCTCACGTTTGATGAACAAGCGATTTCATCAATGCTGCAGCAGAAATGGACTTTAGGAACTGAGCATTCCCAAGAGTGATTTTGTTTACTCATTTCACGCCCTACGTTGAAGTTTCAGGAGGCCGTGCGTGTAAATAAGAAACTACCGTGTTTCCCCGAAAATAAGACTGGGTCTTATATTAATTTTTGCTCCAAAAAGACGCATTAGGGCTTATTTTTTGGGGGAAATACGGTACTAAATGCACCCATCTGGCCAGGGGTGAAATGCTCCAGGTTCGGACCGGATCGCCCGATCCGGTAGTGATAGCGGCGGGGGGTTTGGAGAACCAGTAACAAAAATCCCTGCGCCGCCCCCCCCCATGCTCAGCTGAGTCGCATGATCATCAGAGGCTTTTTTTTTTACTTTTAAAAGCATTTTTTCTACAACTTCTTCCAACGAAAAAATGCTTTTAAAAGTAAAAAAAAAAAAAGCCTCTGATGATCAAGCGGATCAGCTGTGATCCTCAGAGGCTTTTCAAAGCATTTTTTAAAAAGCCTCTCTGACGATCCCAGCTGAGTTGCCTGATCGCCAGAGGTTTTTCAAAGCATTAGAAAAAATGCTTTGAAAAATTAAAAAAAAAAAGTTGGCCACGCCCACCCAGTCACATTACCCCCCCAAGCCACGCCCACAGAACCGGTAGTAACACATTTTACATTTCACCCCTGCATCTGGCTGATAATCTTAACTGGGGCTTATTTTGGGGGGGGGTAGGGCTTATATTTTGAGCATCCTGAAAAATGCTAGGACTTATTTTCCGGTTGGGTCTTATTTTGGGGGAAATACGGTACTAAATGCATCCATCTGGCTGACAATCTTAACTGGGGCTTATTTTGGGAAGTAGGGCTTATATTACGAGCATCTTGAAAAATCACGCTAGGACTTATTTTCCAGTTGGGTCCTATTTTCAGGGAAACAGAGTAAGTCTGTTTATAGTGTGGGTTTAAAAATAGAAAAGAGAGAGAGATCACAGGCAGTAATTGACATATAACCATTCATTTAGTGACCATTCGAAGTTACAACAGTACCGAAAAAAAGAGAATCATCCCTGTTTTTTTCACCCGTATGACCCGTCACAGCACGTCTGTGGCCACGAAATCAAAATTCAAAGGCTTGGCAACGGATTCATATTTATGACGGGCATGGCGTCCCGGGATCACTTGATCCCCTCCTGACAAGCAAAGTCAATGGGGAAGCTGGATTCACTTAACAACCGCGTGACTAACTTAACAACGGTGGCAAGAAAGGTGGAAAACCCCCCGCTGAACAACTGTCCCCAATTAGCAACATAAATTTTTGGGCTCAGTTGTGGCTGTAAGTTGAGGACTACCTGTATACAAAACCCCCAACTTTGAAGAGAGAAGATTTATACGTTGGTGGGGAAGAATCGATGTTGTAGATCAAAGTTAAGAAGCCCTCACATTTCAGCAGCCAATGAAGTTTAATTCTCTGGCATCGACTTCCCAGATACGTGCGTGCATTTTATGTATTTTCCCTCTGACTCTGAAGCAAGGGGAGCTGCCTGTCTTGATTTTTGGACCCTGTTTATTTACTTTATACATAAAACATTAATTCTATCCAAGAATGGAGCCTTCTAGTGTTGAAGAAGGTCCAAGAGTTCTGGAGAATGTTGGTCCTCTTGATTGTTCTTCTCAATTTCTTTTGTAGAAATCTCTTCATTTTAAGGCAATTCCCCGCTGTTCAAATACCGTTCTCAACTGCTCTTCAGATGGCCCAGGTCATCCATGGGAGAATCTTAAAAAGATAAAGATGGCGGCCTTTTCCTTGAAGCTCCACCCCTTTCTAATGTACAGCGGTCCTATAAAACGATGGACTTTGATCACGTCAAGTTTTCACCACCTGTTTTCATCTCCTAAAACACCCAACTTTGGTTAACGTTTCTGTTAAGTTCAACACTCATAAAAATACAAGAACTATCTAAAGTTCACCATGACTCTTAGTAGGTCTCCAAAAATGCCAATCTGGAACAGCATCATTAAGTTTAATCTGCAAAATATCGGCCTACGTTTCTGTGGTTTTTTTTTTCTTGATTGTAGTGTCATTTTATGATGTCATTATTTATTTTATTCTTTCCAGATTAGAACTGGCTGTTTGGAGGGCAATCTCCAGAGCAAACATTTACAAATATTCGTTTTTAAGCATATAATCTCGGGGTTTTTTTTTTTGGTCGAGCTAGTGAGACTAACAATATACATTTAGAAAACGACTTTTTTGCAATTTAGTTTCCCAAAGCTTTCAGAAGCAATTATAAAATACCCATCTTACTGGCAATTTCTGCTTTCTTGATTATTACTATTTTTTTTTTTGACAATCTCGTCTCTTGACGTTGCCGGCATTAATAGGGTCCCAGCAGTTAAGCAACACTCCTTATGCAAATGAGATTTAATTAATTCTTTTCATCTGTTGCAAATATACCTCTGAACCCTATTAAGCTTATGAATATGCAAAACCTTACTTTCTCAAAGACCCAGACCGAGCTTGGCTGTTGGATTCTAGTTAGCAGGCTGTAAACCAAGATGCAAAATTTAGTTTCCATTTTAAGTTCCGTTAAAAAAAAAGAGAGAGAGAAAAGAATCTATCAGATAATTAAGTAAATTATAGCGTTATACAGGAAGAGAAGACAAACAAAAAGGACAAAAAAAAATCACTCATTAAGCTTAATACCAATACAGGAGCCAAAGGGTGCTGTTTGGGTCTGTCTGAAATTAGAAATTAAGCATGGTTTAATTTCCTGGACAGGAAGAAGGCATGTTTTCCTCCTTCCTCATAGCTAGGGTTTATTTGAGATTCGAACTTGGTTAAGCCAGTTAAGAGCAATCAATCATTTGACTCTTGAGTACCTGCGATCTGGAATGTTTGATTCTTTTGAACATGCTACCCTGTTTCTCTGAAAATAAGACATCCCCTGAAAATAAGCCCTCCCCAAAAATAAGCCCCCCAATATTTAAACGCATATGCAGCCAGTTCCCGCCAGTTTCCTCCACGCGCCCCAAGATAATAAGACCTCCCCAAAAATAAAGCCAAGCTCTTATTTCAGGGTTCAAAAAATTATAAGACAGGGTCTTATTTTCGGGGACACACAGGTAGCTGGTTCCATATCAGTAGAGTAAAACATCTCAATTTGCAACATCTTTGTTGAGCCATTATATACTACGTTACCCTAATTGGACAGCTGCCCAATTTCTCAATTTTACACCCCTTAAAAAAATTGGGGAAGAGAGAGAGAGAGAGAGAGAGGGAGGGAGGGAGGGAGGGAGGGAGAGAGAGAGAGAGAGAGAGAGAGAGGGAGAGAAAGGATGCACTTGTAACCCAAGACTTAAGACTTCCCAGAGTCATAGTCCTTCAGCAGAAGATTGGGGAAGGATATTGCAAAATCTCCATTCCCTCCCCACTCTGGGGCCAGCCAGAGGTTGTATTTGCCGGTTCTCTGAACTACTCAAAGTTTCCACTACCGGTTCTCCTGAACCTGTTAGAACCTGCTGGATTTCACCCTGGCGTGCACTGGTCAGAACTACCGGTTCGCCTGAATTGGTCCAAACCGGCAACATCCCACCACTGGTTGTGATCCAACGAGTGGGCCTCGCAGAATAACAGTATCTGGATGGAATGGTAGAAAACAGTCTTCCTTGTGCCTCCAATATCTGAACCAGCTCAGGGTTAACCCGAGGCATTACATTTGCCACTCTTCAGAATGCTAAAATATCTTATTTCAACCCCCTGTGACAGCGGGAACAGAACAGATTGACATAACTAGATGAGCGGGTTTATTGAATCCACAAAGGAAAGTTGGAGGGAAAGGAATAAAAATATTATCCTGGGACAGTTTCTCAGCCTGGCTCTCTCCATTGTATCTGACATTATGGGCAATTGATTTGATTTTCTCTCTCTCTCTCTCTCTCTCTCTCTCTCTCTCTCTCTCTCTCTCTCTCTCTCTCTCTCTCTCCTACCATCCTGTTATATATATATATATATATTTTCAAATTGGAAAAAAACCCACAATAACTTTAGGAAGAGAAAACTTGTTTTAAAATATTACGGTGTTAAGCAAGAATGTTAGAGACCCAAACGCTGACTTTCTTCTACCATCAGATGCAAAGCGAGTACCGCCTTGATCTGGGCTAGTAATATTTATTAAACTAATTTATATAGCCAACCATCTCTAAAACAGTTTTAGACAGCTCTAAAAACAATCTAGAATAAGTTTCCAAGTCGTGCCAACAAAGCTGCCCTGAAGGCAAGAAGTTCATCATTTCATAATAATCCCGTTGACTTATTTAAAGCTTTTTAGGGCACCTTGAACTTCAACCAACAGCAAGACATTTACATGCAGGGGAAAAAAACAGAATAATAAAACCACCATGATTAATGAATTAAAAGAACCAAGCTGCAATTGAAACATTAGATTAGTTTCTGGAATCGGCCACATTCATCAGGAAAGCCAGAGGAGAACAACAAAATCAGATGGGGAGGATTTGGATTGTTGACTATAGTCGTTCCAGAAGTTTTACTATTCGTGTACAAGTGCTTGGTTGGCTTTGAAGGGTCTCGCCTAGAGTGACAACGGTTGTCCTTTGTGGCTTCATGGATCCTTTGATAGTGATCTGGTTTTTCCATCTGGATTCTGTCATTTATTCATGGTCTTGTTTCATTTTTTTCAATGACTGGACACACTCTAGCAATCCCAGAGAGCCATCACGCACTTGGGAGATCTCAAGATATGGTAAATGCTCTGCTAATGGGACAGGTTTCACTAGAGCATGGTCTACAACAGATTACAACTTCCTTAGTATACAGAGGAAAGAAGAGTTTAAAAAAATGTTTTTTTCCAAAGTGTGATTTTTAAGCTACAACGTTGGTGATTTTAAAAGGGGCATTGCAAACAGTTGTCTATTGATAAATGATTGGGAGCCAGAAAGTCTGATCTGCTTTGGATCATCTAGAATTCTTCAGCAGGTTCTCATCTTCTTGTCCTCATCTTCAACACCTTGTTGCCCAGGTGTTGAAGCTCATGATCTTCCAACACCTGGGCAACAAGGACAATTTCTGGGGAGCTTAGAAAGGAACAAGGAACAAACTCTAATCTTGCTTCTAAGATATTGCTCCACAGATATTCAGGTGGCAGTCAGGCCTGTCGAAATGTTGACCATCCGGTCATAAGGCCTGCAAAAAAGCCGAGTTGGGTCACTCTTCAAGAGATCTTATGGAAGATATTGAGCTGTAGAACATCTCTATTTGATTCACAACGAACAGGATTTGTATACAAATAGGTGTGTATGTATGTGAGGGTCTGAAGAAGCCAGCAACCACTCTCGTCAATTTAATTGCACAGAATGTAGGAAGGGTGTGAAGAATGGTAAATTGCCTTCTCAAATCCCTGCAGGAAATGATTTTGTTTCTTGAACTGTGAGGAGCAATCTCCCTTATTATTTTGAAGGTGCAAGATATTGTGGCTAACGGTCATAAAGTTACCCTTTCCATAGCTTTTGTCTATATCAAGATTACTTCCTATCACGTACCGGAAGACCAGACAAGGAGAAACGGGGTGGAGGAAGTTGGAGACTTCAAAGGAAAGCAAAGCAAGTGAAGCCAAGGAGCCAAGAGAGAGATGGATTCACCCTGGTTGCAACCCAACCAGAAGGAAAGGAAGGAAAAGAGAAGGAAAACAAAGACCAAGAAAAATTCAATTATTCCTTCAAGCAGAACTTTCAAAGAGAAGCTTAGAGGCCTGGAACAAGGGCAACTACATTAATGGACTCTACTTGGGCAGCAGAACATTTGAACTTCTTCTGTAATGGAGAAACTCAGAAGAGTTGGCTTTGATTTAGTTCTCTTTCCTTTAGCCGTCACCTCATTTCCCCCTTTATTTCAAGTCAGAATGTCGGTCCTGCAAAATCCCAGTAGGGTAAAGCTACTCATGATGCCTGCTTTGAGAGAAACTGTCAGAAATGACTTGGGGGGAAAACTCAGAAGTGATGTGTCCATCATGTCACAAAGGTCTTCTCGCTGTTATGATGGGGAGATGTGGTGACGAGAAAGTATTCTTTCTTGTCTTCCTTTATTGCTTTATTAAACAGAATTAAACAGCATTAAACAGAAGGCGGAGCAGATCAGATTGGTTTCTGCAGGTGAGGGGTAAACACCCCCTCCCCTTTTTAAAGGGCTGCTCAATTCTCTGGATTGCATTGCTATCATCTGGGCGAATAGGCAGAAAATATCAGAACAATATAAAAAGAAGGGAGGAAAAACCCGGACAGGATAAGATGAGAAAGATCAGAGAAATATATGTATATATAATGCCTTCTTTCTGAACAGCTGCAGAGGGAGGGAGGGAAGAAGGGTTAGAAAGAAGGAAGGGAGGGATAAAAGGAAGGAAGGGATAGAAAGAAAAGGAGGGAGGGAGGAAGTGATAGAAGGAAGAGTCAGAATTGAGGGAGTCAGGGAGGGAGGAAAGAAGGGTTAGAAAGAAGAAAGAAAGGGAAGTGGTAGAAGGAAGGGAGGGAGGAAGGAAGGGAGGAAGTGTGTAAGGGAGGAAAAGACAGATGGAAGGAAGGAAGGGAGGAAGGAAAGGCGGTAGGGAGGAAGTGGTAGAAGAAAAGGTTAGAAGGGACAGAGAGAAGAAGGAAGGAAGGGTGGGAAGGACAGATAGAAGGAAGAGAGGAAGAAAGAAGGAAGGAAGAAAGGATGGAAGGGAGGGAAGGAGGAAGTGGGAGAAGAAGGATTAGGTGGAAGGGAGAGAGGGAAGAACAGATAGAAGGAAAGGAGGGAGAGAAAGAAAGAAAGAGATAGAGGGAGGGAGGAAGTGGCAGAAGAAGGGTTAGGCGGGAGGGAGGAAGATTAGGTTACTTCTTCAGAAAATAGTAAAAACGCTGAAAGATCACTACAAGGCCCTGAAATATCCAGGTAGCAACTAAAAAGAGAAAAAAGGCCCGGTTCCTCTCAGCGGATTGGCGCCTCAGCGGAGGCCCTGCGAACCATCTCCATCCGTGAGCCGCGAGTGGCCGATGCAAGGATGACCCCGCCCAGCTGAGACGGCTAAGCCACGGTCTGGCGACTGAAGAGTTCGAGGGTGACCGCGCTGAGGAAGGCGGGGATGCTGTCCTGTTGCAGGAGGTGAAGGTCTATCAGGTCATGGACCGTCTGCGAAAATTCGGTTTCCAGCAGTTGCATCTTTGCCCCAGAAGATCTGGAAGTCTACGCGGGAAAAAAACAAAACAAAGCAAAACAAAAAACAGAGAGAAGAAAGGAAAACCATTATTTACCCACTGAGGCCATTCCGCCCCCCCCCCAAACCATATTTATGTTGTACCATGTTTGCTGTTGCTATCCGATTCCAATCAAGGTAATTTTATCTACTGCTGGGCAGGTGTTCAACACACAATTTAATTGGGCCATTATTAAGCTTCTGCATCTCCACAGTCTCCGAACAATAGTACCCCACGCACCAGCCTCAGATGAATAATGAATTACCCGGCGATGGAAGAATGCGGCAAATGTTTTGAAAATTAACTCGAAAGGAGCCGTCGAGCGAAGAGGGGCAGGAGAACAGAGCGCCGCAGAAAGCGATCGATCAAGAACGCCGATTCCCACGTGGGTGAAGCGATATACAAAAATCTCTTTCCCCTGGCCCAGAAAAGATGGATTGTCTTAACCTATCAAGGGCCTTCTCCTCTTCCTCTTCCTCCTCCTTTTCCTCGCCATTCTTCTTCCTGGTTTTCTCTCATTTGGGAAGATCTGATAATCCAACTGGAAGGGTCTACGACAACTCGCCATGTCCAACTGTCAGCGGGACAAGAGCAGGGGTGCTATTCAGCAGGTTCTGACAGGTTCTGGAGAACCGGCAGCGGAAATTTTAAGTAGTTTGGAGAACCGGCAAATACCCACCTCTGGCTGACCCCAGAGTGGGATGGGAATGGGGATTTTGCAGTATCCTTCCGCTGCCACACCCACCAAGCCACGCCCAGAGAACCGGTAGTAAAAAATTTTGAATTCCACTACTGGACAAGAGTTACACTAATATCAAAGAAACAGTGGAATAGAATCATTAAAGGAAGGATGCCAAAGGAGTTACAGTTATGTAATTATAGATCTCATATATTATAATATATAGGTTGTAATTATATAGTTTTATATCTATAATTATATAGCTGTGTAATTTAATTACGGCATCGAGTTACGCTTCACTTATAACTCAATAACTCAATCACCTTGAGTTATTTGTAAACAACAATAAAGGCAGGTTAGAAATGAAAAACAATAGGAAATAAATTAAAAAAAAAAATCTGCCTGGACGGTGGAAGGATGACCGAATGGATATTTGCCATAACTGGATTTAATGGTGAATTAATTGGAATGAAAGAAAATGCATCAAATACAGGTTTAATTAGTGGATATTTAAATTAAAACTTTTGGAAGGTTTGTGGGAGGGGGTACATATTTTGTTTGTAGACATCCTACACATTTTCCAAGCTTGGTACTTCTCAACCCATTGGCTAAAAATTCCGAACTGTCCAGAGTCAATGATTGAGATGCGTGGCTATAGAAATTGAACGAACCAACTCAGAAATGAGAAATTTCCTGACAGTGAGAACAATTAATCAATGGAACAGTTTCCCTCCAGAGGTTGTGGAGGTTTGAAAGAAGAGACTGGACAACCAGTCTGGAATGATATAGGATCTGCTTGAGCAGGGATTTTGGGCTAGAAGGCCTCCAAAGTCCTATCCAACTGTGTTATTCTGTTGTTATTATTTTTTAAACTATTTTTATTGCACATTTTTCTTCGTGTTGCATCACAGTTTCAACTTTGCAACAGCGATATACTGGTTGTATCAGCAATTTTTTACAATATACATACTATTAAACCTCCTAGGTGCAACCATTTAAGTCAGGGGTCTCCAAACTTGGCAACTTTAAGACTTGTGAACTTCAACTCCCAGAATTCCTCAGCCAGCAAAGCAAAGCTGGCTGAGGAATTCTGGGAGTTGAAGTCCACAAGTCTTAAAGTTGCCAAGTTTGGAGGCCCCTGATTTAAGTCTTATTCATACAATATCATGTTTATATCTATTGTTTCCACATTTCTAAAGTAAGGCTCTATATATTTATCATTCTAAGCATTTTACTTTGCGCTTTTGTACCATTTTGCCCTAATATTGCTTACAGTAAATATTCTTCTATCTATCATTCTACTTTATATTTATTTCTGGTTCGTTGATCGCCTTTCATCATTAATTTTCTAATCTTTGCATCTATTATCTAACCAATTGTACCATACATCCCAAATTAAATAATATTCTGTTTCTCCTTTGTTATTCTGTTATTGTGGGTGCTCCATCCCTGGAGGTTTTTAAAGGAGAGAGTGGAGAACCATTTGTCTGAATGGTATAGGGTAGTGATGGCTAACCTTTTTGTCATTGCGTGCCAGGAAAAGGGGGGCGGGGGCGGGGGAGGTTCATGCGCGTGTGTGCCCACACCCATAATTCTATGCATCCCGCCCCGCGCAGGTGCATACGATCCCCCTCCCCCCCGCTCCTGGCATGCGATGGCCCGGTAGGCTCATTTTTCTTTCTCACTTGGCTCCAGATCCTCTCTATGCATCTGGAGAGGGCGAAAACAGCCTTCCCCACTCCCTTGGAGGCCCTCTGGAGGCCTGAAATGGCCCGTTTCCCAACTTCCGGTTGGACAGGAAGTGACTTTTTTGCTGTCCCCAGCCTCCAGAGACTCCCCACCCCCCCCACCCTCCGGAGGCAGGAAACAGCCTGTTTCCCTACTTCTGGTGGGCTCAGAAGGCCCAAAAATCAGCTGGCTGGTGCTCGCATGCGCGCCGGAGCTAAGCTGGCATGTCAGGCGACATGGCTCCACGTGCCATCTGTGGCACGCGTGCCATAGGTTCGCCATCACAAACCTATCTAGAAGACCTCCAAGGTCCCTTCCAACTCTGTTGAATGAATGAATGAAAATGAATAAATAAGAATCAAACTTAAAGCTTTTAGATAAAATAGATTCTTTCCTGTTGATTTGCCTTCTCCTCCTCCAACGCAAAACCTATTTCTAATCCCGCCAGCACTTCTAGAGAGTGGTTTTTTTTTCTAACACACCGGCAATAAATGCACAATTGGCTGCCTGCCCACCTCGCCTGCGACAAGGTGGACTTCCAGATTTTGCAAGGCCAACTCTTGGCATCCTTCGGAGAAGCCTTTAGCACAACTGCCTTCCTGCTTAAGACAAGATTCATCCTCCTTGGGGAGAGGAGTGCCTCATCCATCTTCCTTTTACCACTAGAAACTGGTAAATTATTCAGGGCTTTAAATATAAAAGCCAGCTGGGGAATTCTGGGAGTTGAAGTCCACATATCTTAAAGTGGCGGAGGCTGAGACACACGCTGCCCTATACGAAGGATGTAAACGCAAGGATGAATATTTGAACACGGCGGAGATGCGTTTGCAACTCAGCTCCAAGCCTGACCCTGTTTTAAGTAGTCATCTTCAGCCTGTTAGGTTCTTGCTTCTTGTAGTGGCAAACGTTTCATGACTAGGCTAGGTAGCATCATCAGGACAAGGGGGTGTGCTGGTATATTTATAGAGTCATCTGCCCTGCCAGGTGTGGTGTGTCTTCCTTGCAAGTTCATTTGTTTTTCTTTGTGCTAATCTGGTTGCAACATCTTCTACATCGATTCTATGGGCCAAAGCAAGATGGAGTGGGATGAAACCGATGGGGCTAACTGAATTGGTCATCCTGAGCTTGGTTGCTGGTCACTCTGACCCCAAGTCAAGCATGTGAAACCATGTGGCACAATTGTAGTCAAAGGCACGGTTTTTTTTTTTAAAAAAAATTGCCCTGGTTTTGAGGCTTCTTCCGCTTCTGCCTTAAATATCCCAAAGCTGTTCATGCGAGTTTTCATGCACTTTGCCACAAAAGATGCATCACGTCATCTGGGAAGGATCTTCTCCAACACCTCCAAAAAGGTCATGCCCAGAAGTTGCTGGAGAATTTAATTTTTTAATTTTTTTTAATTTAATTTGATTTGATTTATATGCCGCCCTTCTCCGGAGATTCAGGGCGTCTTACAATGCGCTAAGCAATAGCCTTCATCCTTTTGTATATTTATACAAAGTCAGCTTATTGCCCCCACAAACTGGGTCCTCATTTCACCTACCTTAGAAAGGATGGAAGGCTGAGTCAACCTTGAGCCTTGGCGAGATTCGAACCTGCAGTAATTGCAGGCAGCTGGTCTTAATAACCAGCTTAATAACAGGGTGCCTTAGACCACTGTACTACCAAGGCTCAATCCCAAAGTGACATGAAAAGGCCTCGAAAAGGCAAGCTCCTTTCCTTACCACCCTCACCCCACCCCACCCCCAGCGAGCCAAATAAGCATTGCCAGTTCCAATCAAAGCATCACTTAAGATGTTCGCAGGCCCAGGGGCAAATTCACAGGGTTAAATCATGTCTTGCTAATTTTTTTTTCCCACGCATCCACTCTCTCTTTTTTTTTTGGAAGGGCAACCTTTGAAAAATTTCCTTCCCTCTCATTCTCGCATGGCAAACAATTTGCTCGCCCCGCTGTCCAGCTCTGTTTCCGAGTTTGGTCTCTTCTTTTCTAAATCCCCCAGTTCAACCCGGCTCAGTTCCTATTGCAGACTGCGGAGAAACCGATGTTAAAGCAATATTTTTCTTTCTCTTCGTTTTACATCCGCCCCCCCCCTCAAGCCTTGACCTTTTCGCTGGAAAATCCGTTGGGTTTTTGGTTTTTTTTTTCCCCCTTCTCCTCTCTTGCTTAAGATTCTGAGATTTTTCTAAATGTCAGCAAGCTCACTGTCCATGCACAACAGTCGTCTCTCGAAACACAAGACTGCTTCTGCAGACAAACCCCTGCTGGAATCTTGATGTAGAAAATGAAAGGCTGGGGAAAAGAAGGGAGGAAAGGAAGGGAGGTTTTTTTGGGGGGTTTTTTTGGAAAAAGGGAGGTGAACAGTTTTCCCTCTGGTTCTAAGAAGGACACGAGGGGGTCCCTTCCTTAAACAACAGCCCCTTTCTCCTCTAAAATTGGGGGAGTTAGAAGGCAAAGAAGAGGAACAAGAAGATACTAAATACTGAGAGAGAGAGAGAGAGAGAGAGAGAGAGAGAGAGAGAGAGAGAGAGAGAGAGAGAGGGAGAGGGAGAGAGAGATCCAGATGTGGTCAAAATAATTCCAGCTGCAGAAAGGACATGTGCGTGCTTAGATCCCGATGGCTCCAAATTCTATTTTTCTTGTAGATGTTTCTTATTTCTTCTGGTTATGAGTTGGTGGATAGATACATCCCCTGTTTTGATCGAGTCTTGTCCAGCACGCAAAGTGTGCACTCTGCTTCCAAACATCAGAACTGACCATTCCTTCCTGCTGGGCGTTTCAATTATTTGGGACACTGTTGGTTGATTTATTGATTTATGACATTGTTTTGACACTGAGCTGCTTCTCAGGACTCAAGGCCGCTGACATGAAACTGAGCCAGAAGAAACGAGAAGGAGTCCACAGCCGGTCAACCAGGGTACATGACAGAGAGTGATCCATAGGATAAACGCATCTCATCTTGGGCTGAAATATGAAGACATGTCAGAAACCTATAGCAATAGCACTTAGACTTATATCCCGCTTCACAGTGCTTTCCAGCCCTCTCTAAGCAGTTTACAGAGTCAGCCTCTTGCCCCCAGCAATCTGGGTCCTCATTTTACCCACCTCGGAAGGATGGAAGGCTGAGTCAACCTTGAGTCTGGTGAGATTCGAACTGCCAAATTGCAGGGAGCTGGCAGTCAGCAGAAGTAGCCTGTAGTACTGCACTTTAACCATTGTGCCCCCATGGTCCTTCCTTCCTTCCTTCCTTCCTTCCTTCCTTCCTTCCTTCCTTCCTTCCTTCCTTCCTTCCTTCCTTCCCACTTAGCCCTTAGATTTATATACTGCTTCACAGTGATTTTACAGCCCTCTCTAAGCAGTTTACAGAGTCAGCAATTGCCCCCCAACAATCTGGGTCCTCATTTTACCCACCTCGGAAGGATGGAAGGCTGAGTCAACCTTGAGCCTGGTGAGATTCGAACTGCCAAATTTCAGGGAGCCAGCAGTCAGCAGAAGTAGCCTGCAGTACTGCACTCTAACCACTGTGCCACCATGGCTCATGACTAGCTTAGATATAGCTAGCTAAGTTGCTTTTTGTGAAATAGGTAGAAAAAAAAGGTCCCAGGTATGTAAGAATTCCTGAAACAGACACAACGTTCCCGATTTCCAGAAGCATCTTCTGATCACCTTCCCAAGCGGTGAAGAACCAAGACAGTAGAAGGACAACGAGAAGAAGACATCACAAAAAGGAGCTGTCGACTCCTGAAATTTCAAACAGCTGGGTTCTGAAGAGTTGTATGATTACTCTAAACCTCTCGCTCTGAATGGGGGGAACGCTGCGATCAAAACCCGCCCCCCCCTTCCCCGAAACTCGACTCTTTAATCAGTTTCCTCCAAATATCAGGTCCCCAGGAAGAAGTCAATCATTTCTAATGAAAGGCAAGTTGTGGTAAGAAAAATTAAAAAATGGGAAAGAAGGAATATTGGATCATGGGGACCTGGGGCTGGTGGCAGTTTTGGGAGATGGCTCAGCACATTGGGTGGTTTTTAAATCTTAGCAACTGCCAGGTTCTGATGTCTCGAGTGACATCATGAGACACATACCTCCTGCTTCAGGACGGTTCAACAATTCAAGGATGCTTTGCTTTCCATCCATCAAAGGAAGACGTGTTTCCTACATTAAGCCTCCCGCACCTTGTACGACTAACTTCTTGTCTACAATATTTCTTTTCTGCAATGAGAGTGGCTGGCTGGTGTTGTTTTTATACATACATATATATAATAATAATTGCTTCTTGCCAAGAACTCTGACCTTGTGTTGCCAGCTTGATATATAAGGTGAGCTTACCATGAAAAGGAGACGGACAATTAGAAATGACTTCCAGCGAAGGAAAAAGCTATTTTTTCCCCCAGAGTTGGGTTGGAAGCTGGAAAGGAAATTGAATAAAAAAAAAGGGGGGGGGGCAGTGTTTGGGATCGGAAAAGACCAACGTGAAGTTCTAAACAACCTAGATTATCATTTCAAAAACGAGCATTCTCTTTGGTCCTGAGGACTCTAAGGATGGGGAGGGGAGACCGCTTGAAAACCAGAAGAAGATGAAGCAGGTTAAGATCTTGGTGGAAAGCCATGCCTCAATTTCTATATGACAGTGCCACGAAAGCAACGTTTTCAGGTTAAGAATGAGATGGAAGTAGCAATGAAGCTACATGACTCTTCTGACTACCATCGAACTACAATTCCCAGAAATATTAATCGCCAACCAAGTTGATTTAGAGATACTGGAATTGTGGTGCAGCTACTGTGGCCTGTCGGCGGCCAGCAGAGCTGGACAGTGAGGAGGTTGGGGAGGAACATGGGCCAGTCCTGGAGTCTGGGAAAGGCTCGGACAAGGGCTCCGCGTCGGAGGCAGAGAGGGGGCCAGGGCCATCTTGTAGTTATGTGCTGCCTCCGGAGCCTCCGGAATCTGACATCAGCGAGGCAGAAGAACAGTGTGAGCCTGTTCCCAGCGTGCGCATGAGCAGAGCTGCCAGAAGGCAAGAACAATTAAGAAAAAAAAGGGTGACTCGGGAGTAAGGCTTGGCGTTGATTGGCCCCTCCTATAACACATAAAAGAGGAGCAAACGGATGTGAGCCTTTGCAAGAAGCAATTAGTTCATAGAGTCAATTCAAGCTCTGAGAAGTCCTCTTTGACTCTGTGCTCCGTTTGGCCTTGCAAAACTAATTGGCAATTACATCCCTGGCAACGTTTCAAGGGAGATAAAGGTGGGTGCTTATCAACATTACCCTGAAAGACTGTGTCAACTCGAGCAGACATCTGTTGGAATCTTCACAGATTATTTGTGAATCCCTACGGGCTGTGAATGACCATAATTCACAGCCGTCTCAATAAAAGAGGGTTTTTGGGGACTAAAATTGTGATTTATGCTTTCTCAGGAAGCCTAGGTCAGAACAGCAGCTTCATCCGAACGGCTGGAGGTTCCCCACCCCTGTTCTGAGAAGAGATCCAGGGTATCCCTCTCTTCATGGCATAAGATGCTTTTATGTCTCTAGGGCAGGGGTCAGCAACCTGCGGCTCTGGAGCCGCATGTGGCTCTTTCACCCCTCTGCTGCAGCTCCCCATCACTCAAAATATGCCTCACAACCGCCAGTGTGCGACACCTGCCGGCACGTGATTTATTGAGCTTTCCAACCATGGATAAATCCAAGAAAAGAAAAGTTTCAGAAGAAAACAGAACGTTTAATTCAACTACATTTGCTAGTTTTGTGGCCACTCAAAAAATAGTCAGGCACAGGTAGGGTTTTGTGGCTCCCGGTGTTTTCTTTTCTGTGGGAAACGGGTCCGAATGGCTCTTTGAGTGTTTAAGGTTGCAGACCTCTGGACTAGGTTGATGGTCGGAGGATCAGCATGTGGCACAGATGCTGAAATACCCTCCCGTCCGGAAGACCATCTGAGTAGGAAGTCCCCAATAACAGACCTTACGTTTCTCCCGATGGTCCCCCCGCCAACATTAGCTTTCTCCTCACCCTTTTCCTTAGCTTGCATAATCACACATACACAAAAGTATATAAGGATGAAAAGAAACGGGTTGAAGTTCTCGGCTGAAAGTATTTTGCTTCATGATTCACAATGCAGGTGGGCTGGTAGAGACCTCGAGTTCCACCGGATGCCTTTTTTAAATCAGCTCCCTTGTTCTCCGTTGACAGACTCATCTCTTTGAAAGAGACCGTGGGGGTGAAGCTAAAACCAGGGTTATGGGAAGTCAGGAGGGGAACACAAGAGAGACTGGCATCTCAGGAAGGGTGACAACAACAGCTTCACAATGGCACAATAGATCAGCGGGGAATGATTAATCCATTGAGTTGAGCCCCCGCTCCCATGTTCTTCTAAGAGGTAACGAGGGTGGCAGAAAAACAATCTCCACAAAGGGAAGAAGCTGAAGAACAACAACAACAAAAAAAATGGCGTCCAACAGAATCAGATGTTTCCACCAATCTAGATCAGGGTTAACCCTACTGAGGGGAGCATCTCCCTTCAGAAGGAAGAGCTCTGAGCCGCGTGGATCAGGCTCGCTGCTCATAAGGGAGCTTCACACGAGGAAGGGAAGCAATTATGTGTTTTTTTGTTTTGTTTTGTTTTTTTGTCCTCCTTCTCCAAAGCCTCGCCATTTTCAAAGAGGCCCAGCTCAGGCAAATCTCATCTGCACACTTCACACTAGGTTTAGTCATCTTTGCTCTTCTAAAGGTCTGATTTCATCGCAGCTTCGTGCCCTTAGGCGGAACTTCGATATAAATTAGGAAACAAGAATAGCAATATGTGTTTTGACACTTTCAGGGAAAGTCGCCGACGTGGAGCAGAGGATGTGGGTCTACAAAGAAGGAGAGGGAAGAAGTCCCTGCTTGAACAGAATAACAGAGTTGGAAGGGGCCTTAGAGGTCTTCTACTCCAATCCCCTGCACAAGGAGGAGACCGTAGACAAGGGGTCTGCAATCTTAAACACTCAAAGAGCCATTTGGGCCCGTTTCCCACAGAAAAGAAAACACCGGGAGCCACAAAACCCTTCCCCGTGCCTGACTATTTCTTGAGAGGCCACAAAGCTAGCATAGGTAGTTGAATTAAACGTTCTGTTTCCTTCTGAAATTTTTCTTTTCTTGGATTTATCCATGGTTGGCCTACCAGAGGTTGAAAAGCTCAATAAATTGTGTGCCAGCAGATGTCTCACATTGGCTGTTGTGACACATATTTTGAGTGACGGGGAGCCGCAGCAGAGGGGTGAAAGAGCCACAGGTGGCTCCAGAGCCGCAGGTTGCTGACCCCTGCCCTAGACCATTCTGGACCAATGTCTGTCCAATCTCTTCTTAAAAAAAACAGTGTTGGAACATTCACAACTTCTGGAGGCAAGTTGTTCCACTGGTTAATTGTTCTGTCAGGAAATCCCTCCTTAGTTCTAGGTTGCTTCTCTCCTTGATTAGTTTCCACCCATTGCTTCTTGTCCTGCCTTTGAGTGCTTTGGGAGAATAGGTTGACCCCCTCTTCTTTGGGGCAGCCCCTCAAATATTGGAACACTGCTATCGTGTCATCCCTAGTCCTTCTTTTCACTAGACTAGAATTCCTGCAACCGTTCTTCATATGCTTTAGCCTCCTTTTTCAAATAAAGGGTCAAGGGAAACCAAAGAGCGTTAAGGAAGTCCACCTCACTTGCCCCTTTGAGAGCTCCAAGTAATTAAGCAAAAGACAGTTGGGGTATCATGTCCTAAATCTGGTTTCCCAGCAGTCTGTCTTCTGCAATAACATCTTTCTGCACCACCAGTGTTGTGGGCCTTCAGAAAAGCCGGTGGACCTGACCAGGGACAGCCAACTCAAACCTGTCCAGATAACTACTGAACTTTAATTTCCCATCTCCACATAGCCGAAGGAAAGGGATGCTGAGAGAGATATTTTAACAACTCCTGGAGGACCACAAAGAAATAAGTGCTCTCCAGATTAGCCCTGAGAAGAGCCAGTGGACTTCTGGAGTATTATCTGGTGATAGTCCCAAGGCACCCTGAGGCACACCAGGAATTCTATATCCGTTGCATCAGCCAGTTCATCATCCTGAGAAGATTGTTTTAAGCGGGGAGGCAAATTTTTCTCCAACCTCCTTTAGTACTTGTCAACAGTAGGACATGTGAACTGTCAAGCATATTGGAGATGAAACATGTCAAAGCTGGACAGAGGGCTGGAGGATATCCACAGGAGGCTCAGGCTAAGGTCAAATCCAGGGTCAAGCTGCATGCTATTAGCAACTGCTACATCCCATCTTTCTTTTTGGCTCAGAAGCTTGCAATATCTACTCAAACACAATGGACATTGCAACACCACCACTGTCTTTTCCATCACACATATCTTGCACTACAAAGGGGCAGACCACATCCATCCATCATCTATCCATTCGTCCATCTACCCACCCACCCACCCACCCTCTATTTATCCATCCATCCACCCACCCACCCAATCTATCATCTATCTGTGTCTGTCTGTCTGTCCATCCATCCATCCATCCATCCATCCATCCATCCATCCTCTATCTATTTATGCATCCATCCATCCATCATCTATTTATCCATCCATCTGTCCATCAACCCACCCACCCATCTATCATCTATTTATCCATCCATCTGTCCATCTATCCATCCACCCATCCATCTATTATCTATCTGTGTCTGTCCATCCATCCGTCCGTCCGTCCATCCATCATCTATCTATCCATCCGTCCATCTACCCACTCACTCACCCATCATCCATCCATCTATCTATCTATCTATCTATCTATCTATCTATCTATCTATCTATCTATCTATCTATCTATCATCTATCCATCTATCTATCTATCATGACCCATGTTGAGCTCAGAAGTAATCAGACAGACAGCACAACAGTTCCTTTAGTTGAACCAACTTAAAAGGTTTCCTTTGAATCAAGATGGGCCATATTTTTCTGATTTTAAGAGCCACTCTCTCCTCCAGGATTGCAGGTTGACTTGGGAAATGATTCAACAGATCAGCAAGCCCTGCCTGGCAGAAAACAGACGAGGAACCGCTGAGAGGATCAATTAATTTGACAGCCTTCAATGATATTTTTCTCTCCAAGTGAGGACTGAAATTCATTACTGTGCTAATACTTAGAAGCCGGGAGTCATATGGAGCTGAACTGAAATTCTCTTTTCGCTCCAGTGACCTGCTGCTTTCTCCAGACTGCGTGGTGAAGAAACCCAAAGTTAATTTCAGCATTTAGAGCGGGGGTATCCAACCTTGGCAACTTGAAGACCTGTGGACTTCAACTCCCAGAATGCCCCAGCCACAGGTCTTCAAATTGCCAAAGTTGGACCAGTGGTGAAATCCAATTTTTTTTTTTTACTACCAGTTCTGTGGGCGTGACTTGGTAGGTGTGGTGTGCCTTGGTGGGCGTGGCAGGGGAAGGATACTGCAAAATCCCCATTCCCACCCCATTCCAGGGGAAGGATATTGCAAAATCTCCATTCCCACCCCACTCTGGGGCCAGCCAGAGGTGCTATTTGCCGGTTCTCCGAACTATTCAAAATTTCCACTACCGGTTCTTCAAAACTTGTCAGAACCTGCTGGATTTCACCCCTGAGTTGGACCCTCCAGATTTAGTAGAGCAACAGCTGACGTGAGCAGGCTGATGGGTGAATGACAGCCAGGAATAAATTGCATTCAAGTGACATTCCTGTTGCTTTTGATCTGATCTCCTCCGTTCCACATCTTTCACGAAAAAGGGGTCTCCGTTTTCAATTCGGCTGGGGAGTTGCATCATGGATACTTCCCAAAGATTCAGAAGTGAAACGTCTCCTCAAATCTAGGCACGAGACAGCGAACCAAGGTTCCCTCTCTGCTGAAAGCTGGGAGCATGACCTGAAGGTTCACTTCTGCTGTCATGAACATAGAAAATAACCAGATATCATCTCAACCACTGTATTATGGCTTAGGCCCGGGGTACTTGCAGGACCATCTCCAGCCGTTCTCCCATCGTCCTGTGCGCTCTCACAGAGTCGGCCTCCTCAGGGTGCCGTCGGCCAAACAATGTCGGCTGACGACCCCCAGGGGGAGGGCGTTCTCTGTGGGAGCCCCGACCCTCTGGAATGGATTGCCCACTGAGCTCAGGACAGCCCCCGACCTTCTTTCCTTCCGTTGCGAGCTGAAGACGTGGCTCTTCCGCCAATTAAACTGATCCGTTTGGGGGTACACTGGTATAATTTTAAATCATTTTTAATTGGGTTACTGATTTTAATTTGGTATTGTATTGTGATTTGTATTGAAGTTGTCATTTTGTAAGCCGCCTTGAGTCCCTAGGGAGAAAGGCGGCATATAAATCGCAATAAATAAATAAATAAATAAATAAATTATTGCCAATCAGGCCATATGCATCCCAGACTGTGAAGCATCCGTCATGTCCCGGGTGTCCCCTGAGCTCCATCCTTGCTACCAATTTATTGGAGAAATCCCGTCATCATCTCTACCAATTCTTCATATTGATTACTCTTCCTTT
Organism: Pituophis catenifer annectens; assembly: GCF_029215685.1. Lineage (NCBI taxonomy): Eukaryota > Metazoa > Chordata > Lepidosauria > Squamata > Colubridae > Pituophis > Pituophis catenifer. The sequence goes on along the minus strand of NW_027256951.1, from coordinate 5,081 downwards.
CCCTATGTGTGATGGGATAAGGGATCCTATCCAACTTTCGGAGGGAAAAAGGCAGGCTTGGTGGCTGCTTCCAGAGTCCAATGTTATATTTTTTTCTTGTTTTGATCCTTCTGGCAACAACATAAGAGTTAATTAGCCACAACCCGAAGGGCACTAAATCACCTGGCAGCCCTCAAGCATCTTTAACATCTGGCCTTTCTCGCTGCATCAGTTCTTCCAGCAATCATCTCCGAGGCTCAAGTAGACAACCTGTTAGCTCTCGAAAAAGGGCTACGAAAAGTGACAAGGAACTTCAGCGGGATCTTTGGTCTCCGAGTGCCAGAGAAACAGGGAGAAGAACGGCGAGTTTTCTACAAGGGCCTTGTGTTTATCCTTGTCTTGGATGGCTGCGCGTCTTTGGATGGGGCTTTGCTTGAAACGAGTTCAAGTATGTAGACAGTCAGTCCCTGACTTATGTCCACAATGGGAGCAGAATTTTTAGGGCTAGGCAAAGGTGGTTTTCAAGTGAGTTGTTCTGATTTTAAGGAGCCCCTTTGCCGTAGTTGTTAAGAGAATCAGAAGAACAGAGCTGGAAGGGAATTTGGAGGTCTTCTTGTCCAACCCCTTGGTCAAGCAGGAGACTCTAAACCATTTCAGACCAATGGTTGCTCAAGCTCTTCTTGAAAACCTCCAGTGATGGATTTAATAAAACATCCATCCATCCATCCATGTCTAACATCTCTCTCTCTCTATCCCCCTCCCTCCCTCCCTCCCTCTCATCCATCCATCCATATCTATCATCTCCCCCCCTCTCTCTATATATATGTATATATCCCTCTCTCCCTCCCTCCCATCCATGTCTATCATCTCTCTCTCTCTATCCCTTCCCTCCCTCCCTCCCTCCCATCCATCCATGTCTATCATCTCTCTCTCTCTATCCCTTCCCTCCCTCCCATCCATCCATCCATCCATCCATCCATCCATCCATCCATCACTCCCTCCATCCATCCATCCATCCATCCATCCATCCATCCATCCATCCATCCATCCATCCATCCATCCATCCATCCATCTATCTATCTATCTATCTATCTATCTATCTATCTATCCCCCCCCTCTCCCTCCCTCCCTCCCATCCATCCATCCATCCATCATTCACAACTTCTGGAGGCAAGTCGTTCCACTGATTAATTGTTCTCACTGGCAGCAAATTTCTCCTTAGTTCCGTTGCTTCTTGTCCTGCCCTCAGGTGCTTTGGAGAATAGCTTGACTCCCTCTTCTTTGGGGAAGCCCCTGAAATATTGGAAGACTGCTACCTGTCTCCTTTAGTCCTTCTTTTCATTGAACTAGACATCCCCAATTCCTGCAACTGTCCCTTCATAGCTAAATATCTATAGAGCTTCTCAGTCCTCCAGGTCATGGTTGTCCCAAAGGTGCTTTTTCAAAAGACATCTGGACTTTGTTTTTCCTTGAAGACGTTTCGCTTCTCATCCGAGAAGCTCCTTCAGTTCTGATTGAATGTCAGAATGTCCAAGAACGGGACGTTCTTCGTCGGTTTTAGCCTTCAGGCCTCTTCGCTGCAGTTCCCCTCTCACTGCAAAAGCCTTCCCTGCAATTTTTAACAGTTGTTAAGTGAATCTTGCTCCCCTCCTGCCTTGACTCTGCTTGTCAGAAGGTCGCAAATGGCAATCACAAAACCCCAGGATGTTGCAAGTGTCACATGTAACTTTAAGAGCCAGCTAAATCCCATCCGAACTATAAACTGGCAATCATCTCCTCTTAAACACTCCCCTTCTCGACCCCCTCCATCCTGAAGCTCATTAGATGCCAGCTGCCTCTGAAGTGGGTTTTATCGGGGTTTAGCCGAGTGAGCCTCAAGTGCCGACATCCATCTCGGCCCTCTTCTCGTTATCCTTGAGACGGGAGTCGCTTTCGGATAACGCAGCGAGGGGAAAAAAAAGCAGCGGAAAACAAACACACAAACGAACAAGGCAACACAATGAAAACCAAATGCCACCGACCCACAAGAATAGCAATTTGCTTGTCAGTCAAAAATCGTTTTGTCCTTGGTGTTGCATCCTAAACGCCCGGATCAGACTTTTGAACAGGGAAAACGGATTTGCTTGTCGCGCACCGAGTCACAATAAGAAAATAGGCGATCCTTGATTTAAAACCACAACTGGGAAAAGACGTTCCATTGCCAAGCAAGACGGTTGTTAAGTGAGTCACGTTCCAATTTTTTTTTTTTTGCAACAGTTGTTCAGGGAATAACTGTGGCCGTTAAGAGGAACCATCTGGCCGTTAAGCGAATCTGGCTTCCCTCATTGGTTCTGCTTGATGGAATCCGGTCTGGGAAGGCCAATGTTGTGGTCCACCAGCAGCCTGCGGAGCTGGCAACGGAGCCGGACAGTGAGGAGGCTGGGGAGGACCATGGGGCAGTCTGGAGTCTAGGGAAGGCCCGAATGAGGGCTCTGCCTCGGAGGCAGAGATGGAGCCAGGGCCATCTGGAAGCAATGCGCTGACTATGGAGCCTCCAGAGGCGGACAGCAGAGAGGCAGAGGAATAGGAGGAACCTGTTCCTAGTGCACCCATCCAGAAGCAAGAGCAGCTAAAGCAAAAAGGATGACTCGGGAGTAAGGCCAAGAGATGATTGGCCCCTCCCAGAAGGCTTAAAAGACCAGCAACGGCTCTTGGGATCTTTGGAGGAAAGCAACGTTGCTACATTTGTTTCTTGTAGGCATCTCTTGCTTCTGAACTTCGTGGAGTTTTGCCAAGAAAGCCTTTGGCAATAGTGCCAAAGAAGACAGAGGTTGGTGATAAGGCCAAAGGACTGTTTATGAAGGATTTGTTTTGGAATTAATTTGGATTAAGATGAGAATGAAGTAATTCTCAGCTGTTCTAATAAAATATGTTTGTTAAGGACTAATTGCGTCTGGTAATAACTACTTGGGCCTAGGTCACAACAGTCACCAGGCTGTGATCATGGGATCCAGGACACGGCAATCATAATAAATGCATGTCGGCTGCCAGGTGCTCAAATTTTGTTCATATGACTGAGTGGATGCTATGATGATCACAATTCGAGGACCAGTTCCAAGTCGCTTCTTTTTTCAGTGCCGCTGTAACTTCAAACGGCAACTAAATGAATGGTCATAAATTTGAGGACTTCCTATAGTACGACGACATTGCCTGGTGGGTTAAGTTTCCTTCCTAAATTTTAGTTACCAGGATTTTCAACTGCTTTGGGTGCGAATTACAGGATCTTCGGGCAAAAGTTGAGAAGAAGAAGAGTCTCTGGAGGCTGGGGACAACAAAAAACGTCACTTCCTGTCCAACTGGAAGTCGGGAAACGGGCCGTTTGGGGCTCCGAAGGGGTGGGGAAGGCTGTTTTCGCTCTCCCAGATGCATAGAGAGGATCTGGAGCCAGGTGAGAAAGAAAAATGGGCCTACTGGGCCATCGCGTGCCAGGAGTGGGGGAGGGAGAGGGGGGGGTTGCGCACAGAATGCACGGGTGCATAGAATTATGGGTGTGGGCACGCATGCAAACCTACCCCGTCCCCCCTTCCTGGCACGTGATGGCAAAAAGGTTAGCCATCACTGCTCTAGACTGTCAAATGCCACCTGCCCAGGAAAAATGCCCCAGAGCATCCGTGCTTTTCCACCCACCAAAACTCTTAACACAAACAGGTTGTCACTCGCCAATTCCCTTGATTTTCTGCCTGTTAAAATCTACATGGTTTCCTTCCCTCCCCGCCCCCTCCCCGCTTTGGAAGAAGCAATGTCTTTGTAGTGCGCGACAACACCAGGTTTTGAGCAACAACGCTGAACAGCCTGATGTGGCAGGGCGCGCATTTACTCGGCTTGTGAGTTTTCTCTTAAGCCCCTGCGTGAAGCTGCCTCTGCTCTCTTCAATTGACTCGGTTGCCACGTTCGCTTCTAATATCTTATCAGGCTCGCTTCTCTTTCGCAGAAAGTTCCCGGCCTTTTAAAAAAATAATAATCATCATAATCTCTCTATCTGCAGCAAATGTGTTTGATTCTTGCGGATTGCCCGTGAAGCAGGGGTGAAATCCAGCAGGTTCTGGAGAACGGGTAGCAGAAATTTTGAGTAGTTCAGAGAACCGGCAAATATCACGTCTGGCTGGCCCCAGAGGGGGGTGGAAACGAAGATTTTACAGTATCCTTCCCCCCAGGAGTGGAGAGGGAATGGAGATTTTGCAGTATCCTTTCCCCAGGAGTGGGGTGGGAATGGAGATTTTGCAGTATCCTTTTTTTTAAAAAAAAATTTGATTTATATGCCACCCTTCTCCGGAGACTCAGGGCGGCTTCCCCCAGGAGTGGGGAGGGAATGGGGATTTTGCAATATCCTGGAATCCCCTCTGGAATGGCTTTCCAGAGGGGAAAAAAATTGCAGACTACAGGAACCATTTGCACTACTCGGGTGACCCTGAGGACACAGATAAACCTCCAAGTAATTCAACGATCCTCTAAAAGGAGCAAATGACCAGCTGTCTGCAAGGAGTATAAATCCTTCCATTCTCCACTATCAGCCAGAACTGAAGAGCTTCTTAAGAGGAGAAGCAAAATGTCTTCAAACAAAAACAAAGTCCAGTTGCCTCTTGAAAAAGCCCCTTTGGGACAACCGTGACCTGGAGGACTGAGAAATCTCCATAGACATTCACAAATGAAATCCAGCTCATTTAATTCTTTAATTTTTTTTAACCTTCGCCTAAGGAAGGTGCCTACCAATCTGCAGTAACGCTTGACATAATTGAGATAAAAAGTGTCCAGCTGACAAACTTCTTAGTGCAGATGATGGACTCTCTCTCTCTCACTGTGCATCTGCTGTACATTGTTGGTTATGAAATGAAAGCGAATGTTGAGCATATATTATGTCTTTTGAGGACTAAGAGCAAGAGAACGGGTAGTTTTTTTCAATCACCTCTTTTTCAAAAATCGTTTTTAGATGAGAGTCTTGCTGTGTCTTATAACTAAAAGAGAGAAAAGCAAAATTCAGATGATCAGAAAGTTAATACGCATTTCTTCCAAAGGTCCAGCTCAGTCTCTCGTATCTTAAACTCCCTCCCTCCCTTTCTTTCTCT